>NW_009631591.1:0-27409 GCF_000690535.1 Cariama cristata | reverse complement strand
TTGTTTGGTTTGTTTTTTGGGGGTCTTTCTTATGGGTTTTTTGGTGGTTTTTTTTTTGTTTTTTTTAAATCTCATTGAGGTTCACCTAATTTCCCTCCCACAAAACCAGGCTGGTATTTGTGACCTCAGAAGAGCTGCACAAGGGTTCAATCCAGTCACAACTTGTACAGTGCTTCAAAGATCTACATCAAAAAGTGTTGGAGGCGAGGGGGGGAACAAGACATCACCAAACAGAAACCATCACTCCCCCAAAATCTGAAATTCTAACAAGTAAAAAAGATCACCTCTATTTTGCAAACCATTAAACTTTAGTCGACAAATTACACAAAAGCCCAGTTAATAAGGATGTACGTTTCAAAAAAAAAAAAAAACCCAGACGTATCTTAAATATAAAGGAGAAAAAAGACTACTCCTATTTCACGGACAGGATACGTCAGAAAAAGAAAAACTAAGGATCTACAAACACGAATCACAGATAAGCACGGCAATTATTTTACTGCCAAATAAACTCGACCTGAGCTTTTCATTAATGCTGACTAACTGTGCTACCTTGAGTTACTTTCAAAAAACCGAGGCAACCAAATGGTAGACTGCTAGCAAACCAGAAAGCTGTTAAATTCCTCACTCTGCCCCCAAAATGGAGCACAGCCCGGGGCTGCGTATGCCTGTTGGACACACGCACGGCTGTTGGACACACGCACGGCTGTTCCGGCAACGCTGCTGCTCTGTGTTTCAGAGTAGACTAACGTAGGCAGCCTGAGACCATTTTCTGGGCATGAAAGGAAGATTACAACCAGTTTTCTTGCTCTGGGTGCAAAACTTCCCAAAGAGATTGCTGGTCAGCAAGCTCCCTGCTTCACTGAAATACCACTGGAGAGCCAAACCACACGTTCTCTCCAGGGGAAAAAGCTCTCAAACTTGGAGCAAGTACCACTACAGGAAGAGCTTGACCTAGGTTTTAGGCTCTGCCTTATGGAAAAGCTTCTTAAAAGTAAAAATTAATCAAAAACATTAAAACAACAGGGGAGTTGCAAACGACAAGGCACAGGAAGAGGCATGTTCTGAACAAAGCATATTGCTGTCAGTGCCTTTCCCTTTTTTTTAACAAATACGCCGTTGAAGCGGCACAGTACCTGTTTTAATGAGCGTTTTGCATCAGCTCTCAGGGTGTGTTTATTTACTCATTCTACAGAATATGCCGAGTTATCTTCACATAACTTGGGAGCTCCTCCATTTCCTACATGGGAATTTTCCCATGAATTTTTGGCTTCCGTTTCTAAAAACAAAGTGATTCCTTCTCCTCACCTCCCCACCAGCCTCAATTTGTTTCTCAATAAAAAAAACCCAGGAGAAGAGCCAGCCTGAGGCACTTCAAGCACAATACCTCAACACAGTGAAGCTGCTAATGGCTGGCATGTCTTATAACTCAAGTATCTCTGACCTTTTGCCATATCTTCCTTTATGTGACTTGTGTGGTTGAGTAGAAATTTGTCTCTGGCAACACGGACCGCTCTTGGAACGCGGCTGTACCTTAAATCTGACGTGCCAAGCACTGGCTACATCACCACAGAAGGTAGGTGCAAAGCTGAGGATCCAAGGAAGGCCGAGACTAGAGCATAAACAATTAGCTGCATTCGTCCTACAAAACCATTTGGACTGGGTTTCAAACAAGGCGAGCAGGAGTAAGCCCCAGGCTTGGCAGAGTTAGTAGCTCTCCTCCTTCTTTTCCTATCAAGGAGCTCAGTCATTCCCACAGCAATCAAAGCACCGCACTTCTTGCTTCGTGGGACCTGTTTCTCACAGCCAAAGCAGGCTGTCTGCAGGGCTGCCTCCGCTCTAGCCAGAGGTAGTTTCCGAAAAGCATGTTGTTCTCTGTCTGAGATTGCTGGACACCTCCCTCTGTCTTGCTAGATTTACAGGCTCTCATTCCTGTGGGTGGAAGTGAACTCATTTGCCTACTGCATTTCAAGCACCGAAACTAAACTTGCAAACCTGCAGCTTCATCGGAAGATCTTGCCTTGCTACACACTGTAGAAACTCCCCAACGCACCTGAAACATTGGCACACCCTGACGTGGCTATGAGCCAGACCCAGGCAATCCTACCCTGTCTGGGCCGCACTGTCAACAAAGCCAGCCGTCAAACCGCTCCTTCGACAAACTCTTCCTTCCTCCTCATGCTCCCTCCATTCCCAGTTTCTGGGCTTGACCCAGAATTGTACCAAATCCAATTTTGCCGCACCATGCTCTCCCCTGCTTATTGCGACAACGGGCTGATTTCAGCATCATTCAAATCTTCATCTAAAAGGGCAGACAAGCAGGTGAAAGCACCTCCCATTTTTTGGATGATGATGATGTTCTTTAGAGTACTGTGCTCTGTAAGAGCCTGCCTGCATGCTCTGGCAGAAGAAAGCCTGTCCAGGAGGACACAGCTACAATCCCCACGGCGGCTCTAGCACAGGGAAAAATACCTGCCTCGCTGCTAAATCCCATTGCGTTCCCAGCCTTTTGCCTTCTGGGCTGTCTGAATAAATAGCATGTACCGCAGCCCAGAGCCACGACCAAGCATCTCCAGAAAGAGGAGACAGATATGGCAGGAGTAAGTCTCTAAGACAGGTTGTTAGCAGAACTGTTCATTTTAACTCTCCTGAGAAATGCACTCTGGAATTGTTCTACAACTCTGGAATTCTCTACAGCAAGTAGAATTATAAAGTGCTTTAATCACCCAAATGAAACCTTTCTTTCCACTGCAGGAATCCTTTGCAAGTTTCTTTCTGGTTTTCTCTCACTGTCTGTCAGCAGGAGCCCAGCGCGAAGCTCTTTGTGCGCTATCCATACACAATGTTGAGAAAACAGCAAATATGGAAGACCACATAATTTTATGGAGTTCTTTGTACTGAATTCCAGCACAACGTCTTCCCGAACTACAGTTTCAATTCTTCCCAAAGCCTTTATGGATTATATTCTTGCACATTCCCCAGACTGTTGGTAATTAACGACCTTGTTTGCCTCTGTTTCAGATACTTCCATAAAGCACGCAGCATTTCGGGATCTACTACTAAGTGTCCAGAAAAACGCAGGAAAAGTGACCTTTTCCGTTGCACAGAGGTCAAGAAACAGGAGTCAGCAGATACTTTGTTCACTTTTTTTTTTTTTTAACCCCTACATCTGTGAAACAAGCTAGCAAAATCCTGATGGAAATCCTCCTTTGCAGCACAGAAGATAAACCGGCAAGAAAGTTGCGGAGTAGTCAATGAAACAGACATCCATAGGAGGTGTCCACACCACATCCATAGGAGACATGCAATATTTGCCTGGTCAACCACTTGATAAACAGGACTCTGTGTAGTGCAAGATAGTTACCCAAAAACAAGACACTTCTCTGCACTCATGCTCTCACAGATTCACAGATATATACATCTATAGATATAAATCATAGATATGCATCTGTCTACTCAGATATAAACAACAGAGGACTCAGCCGACATCAAAGTTACAATTCACAAGTCTGAACTTCATTTCTTTCAGTCTTGTGAGGATATTCTACTAATTTCCAGCTTTTGTGGAAGATAAAGCAATAAAAACTCCATCACCTTTTGCACTAGACTTTTTGATACTGTTGCCCAGGACAGTAAACTGCAAGCTCATTGTTAAGAGAAAGGCCAAATATAGTCCTTTTTGGTAGAATTTGTTCATGAAATAATAAACATTCTTTTCTTCTAGCATCACAAGACAGCTTGCTTCTCAGTCACTTGCTCCGAGGTCATTCGAGTGTTTATGAAGAGACAGAGAGGTATGACCAATTCATCCACAGGTGTCAACTCAATGGAAAGCCTAGGAGCAAGTGGTGTAGATTTGACCTCCAGCCCAGCTAGCCTAGTCTTCAGAACGGCCTGAAACTGGAACACAAGAGGGTCTAAACAATCTCCTTCCTCATTCCTTCCTGAAGAGCCAAGGTGGCCAGGCAGTAAGCTCCAGCTACTCTCTTCAGAAAAGGGAACACTTCTGTAGACAACCCCCTGTCACTAACTAGGACAAGAGGAATCTACAAGAACATTACCCCAAAGGTGTGGATGAAATAAGAGAAAAATGCTGGAAATTTGCAGGGTCCCAAATGGAAGAAGCAAAGAAAGGACAGGAGTCTAAAGACAGGAGAGAAAAATCTACTGAACAGCACAGAGACCATCAAAAGGAAATAAATCCTAAGTATGTTGAAGAATGGTACGAGTGGGCGAAAAGGACCAGAAAAGAAATACTCATATAAGTGCAGGCATAAATTGGATGAGAAATGTATTCAGAGAAAACGGTTAAAAAGATACACATACACAGTTACACAGAGAATCCGCATCCAAATATATCCAGCTGTCTTATGCCACTGCATATGAAAAAACGTACAAGTTTATCTGCATAGCCATACACTAACAATGCACTGCAATTCCTCTAAAATCATGTGATAGCCTAGCTTTATTAAGCAGATTTAAAGTAAAATAAAACTTGCTCCAGCACGTGAGCACCTAAGTCAACAAGCTGCCTAAAGAAATGCATTAGTGTAACATTCCTTCTAGCACTGTCAATGGCAAAACAATGTACAAAGGACATTTTCAATGGAGAGTTAGGTTTATCGTGACTTCAATAATATTTATACTAAACTACAATAATATTTTTTTTCTGGCCCAATCTTCCTTTTTCTTCCTGGTTTGAGAAGACCACTGGCACTAACCCCCACATTTCCGAACAGAAAGCTTACAATATGTTTACCTGGTTTTGTCAGGTGTTTTACATGTCACTTTTGACATGCTACTTCAGTCCCCGACTTTTTATGTGCACAGAACTAACAAATCTGGAAGATTTTTTAATAGTAACTTTTCCAGTAATTTTTTCATTGTGCAGCCCTTAGTGCGATTCTTTTCCAGCACTCCTTTCCAGAGCTGGATTTGAATTCCACAAAAGTAGTCTTCTACACCTGACAGAAAGGTCTTCTTTCAAAAAGTAAGTCTGACATATTCAGGATGCTTCCTTGCCTCTTCTCTCACTATAGCCTAAAGATGAATCTTCCTTTAATGTACCAATTCCGCACTAAATACTTCAGATAAATGAAACCTAAACATATATGAATGGTCACAACATGCACAAGTTTTACCCCTGTGGAGCGGTCTGACCGCACAATATGTTCCCCCCAGCAACGCAAAGCAACCCAAAGCGAGCTGTCCAGACCAGGGCCCATGCAAAAGCGACGCATTCCAAATTTAAAGTACTGCTGTAAAATCTGCTGGTATTAACAGTTAGCTCAAGAATCCAAATATAAGGATTCTTATCTCACTGGCGCTCTTAATCTGTAACAGCCATAGGGGTCGCTGAAGTCGTTTCACAGGAAGATGAACCCTAAATTATTTTGGAATATCAAGAACAAAGATCAAACACCCTTTCACTCTCTCCAGAGATCAAGCGTGATCCACTGGAGAACACAATGACCCTTAACACTTAAAGTACCACCTAACAAGTAGCTTCATTCTATGCTAACAATCTAATTAAAGGACATGCAAGTTTGGTGAGAGCTGCTGAAAAAGCAAGATCCCACAGAAAGGACTTTGGCAGCTCTGGGAACACCCATAGGGAAATGCACTGTACCAATACACTTGGAGCATACGATACTTAATGACCATATTTTATGTAGGTTCATCAGTATGTTCTCTTTCAACCACACCTGCATTTCTCCTTTATATTTAAAACATATCACCACAAACAAATTAATATTGCCAGGGTTGATTATAATAAAGAATCATAACCAAAAAAAAGTGTATTTTAGCATTTTTTATTATAGTTTTGGCTAATGGCAGTACATAAAACAGAATATAACAGATTTTTCGTACCAAGAGCAAGCAATTTTTGCTACCAACTACAAAGCTCTGCAAATTCAAAAGTATTTTGACTCCTAAAATAAAAACCATTACAATGCTGTAACAGAAAAAGAATTGTAGCCAGTTCAGCAAGCCACCAAACATTTACCTTTTGTCTCCAAGTCTCTCTCCTACCCAAGTCTTTCTTCTACTGGTAGTTGAGTTTGTCTGAAACAGCATCTAAGAAAGGTAGCCTCACTTTTCATGTGTTACCACGAAACCATTAATGACAAGCCCATCACAAGAAAAGTGACATCAGGCACACTAGGAATGATTGCCCCAAAGACTTGGGAAGAAGCAGCAATTAGCTGTCTTAAGTATTTCAGTTAAAATGGCAAGTGCCATAAACTTGCTTTTTCCTATTAAAAAGAAAAAAAACCAAACCAAAACAAAAAACCATATGAAAATATTTCTCCTGCTAGAATTTGTAGATCAAAAATTATTTGTCTAAGAATCAAACAGAATACTTTATCCTGATCAAATATTTAAATAGATACATGATACTTCAAAGAATAAGTCATTGATTAAAATAATTCCACAGGTAGTGACCGAACAGCACTAAACACATGGACAATCTGCTTTTGTTCCCCTGTTAGAAAACACAGGAAAAAAACCCTATCAAACCAACACACACAGAGAGTTACATTTTAGATTTCACAGTTTTTCTTCATGTACGGGTTCGTAGTACTATTGCAGCTTACCATACCCTACCAAGCTTATAGGTGAAAACACAAATGTCCCAGAGTTGCTCTCCTTGGCAAAGCAGACAGCATCTGAAGCCTCCTGTGTTCCAAACATTTAACAGAGAGATAGCAAACAAATAGCTTAAAAGTAGACAAATGCTGCCTTATCAGAGAAAAAAAATACCAAAACAAAACAGAACAGATTTACGGCGACTGAAGAACAGCACGGGACTTCACAAACTATTTGGTGACTTAAAGTTTATAGGAAGTTCTTTCGGTAAATTTATGACAACTGATTCACAAAAATACATCAAAAGATTTAGAAATAAATAAGGTGTCATGGAGTGTTTTCTGACAATACTGCCACATTACTTTGTTTCTACGCTTTCTTTCAAAAAAGCAAGACAAGAACTTAGAAGTGCATGTTTTTCCATCTAAGTTTTATATGTAAATATTTGACAAAATGAGACTTAACACTTCTGTGCATCTCAACATACAGAAAGGTTCTCATTTTCACTTTTGTCAAGGTTAGGGAAGGTCAAATGAATTGTGCAAAACTTTGACAGTAATTGTTTTTGAGAAGAAAACTGGAGCTCTTTAGCAAAGGCTACGATGCAGGATTTTCCTTCACATTTTCAGAAAGATTCAAATATAAAAAAATTCATAACCAGTAGTTTCCGGCAGGTGAAAATTTCATTTGCTTAGCAGGTTTATATTTAATCTAGCCACTTCAGTACCACTGGAACTATACATTAGCTGTAGAAATCCTCTTAATTTTTTCAAAGAAACATTAAAAAAAAATTACAAAAGTCACAGCTGCACCTGAGCTCAAAAAAGAGAAAGAAGTTGCAGTTCTATCTGTTTATTAGCTGTTCAGATAACAACATTTTGTAACAGATCAGACTAGGAAATCTGATTGCTGGCTTTATCAGAAGTAGTAGAAAAACCAACCACGGTGTGCTACTGCTTACCCTATCAGCTACCACCTATGTAGCTGTATACTATAGGTGTTACTACGTATTGCAAATACAATACCAGGCATGATATGTAGAAGAAGTCCAGCCAAGCTAAAAAACAGTCTCCTTTACTATCAACGTTAAGGAAAGTGACCTTGGCCTATAAAAAAACCCAACACAACCAAAACAACCCCAACATGTAACTTATCAGTCACTTCCAAAGTAATACTGCTAACTCCATGTTGGAGCAAGAGCTTAAAATACAGTTTGCATTGATCCTGTCAGGCACAGATCACTTTAAAAGAGAGACGTGCTCTAGTATATATTTTATACTACAATTAACAGTTTGCAATGCCCTAAAAATAAGTATGAAAATACTCATTAGGAATTATAGAATTTCTTATGCATTTGGATATAGGAAACACCCATGCATAGAAAACTTCTCTTTGGGGTTTACCTCATTTAACAATATCAGCATTATTCAAGTTTATTTGGCTACAGTAATGTCAGAAGATAGCAGGACTGATTTGTGCTGACCTACAAGAAACTCTTAAAAATTATCTGCAATAGAGTAAGAGATTTCAGGCAAACAATAAAGAATATACATCCCTCAAGGTTAAATCTAAAGGAAAGAATGCCTGTTGTATAAAATACAGCGTGCCTCTTAAAAAGGCATTTCCTCTTATTTGTTTTAAGACACAAGGCATGCTTGAATTTTAATTCGATACTTGCAGAAGTCAAGGAAATCATCTGCACTGAGCAGAGACAGAAAAAGGGCTGATGGTCTCACAGACACACCTGTAAACACTGCAAAAAATATAAAATTATCCTTGCAGGGATCCTTACTGAGGTGACTATTACATGCCACTGAACAAGATATCACTGACAGCTGTTCATTTCTAAATGTAATATGAAATTAAAAGCAGGGAGGTAATAAGCCATATTAAAAAAAAAAAAAAAATTATTATCTAACACCATATCAGACTAGAAAAGTTTCAATGTCTATTTTGCATCCCTAATACAATGGGAAATTGAAAATAAGCTCATTATAAGAATTACTAAACAAAACCAAATGTATATAATATATAAAATACCAACTGACTACATGTTATGAAATACATATCACAAGAGTTACCACAATGCAGTTTCATGTTAAACTCTAAAGCAAACTCTAAGTCACATGTCGAGCAAAAGGCATCCCTTCTGGTATACCACCGCCATAATTCAACTCCAGAAGGTCTCCGTTAAGTCACGGTATAAAGTAACCTAAAAACAAGACAGAAAAATACAATTTAGATCAGCTATCTTCTTACAGTTAAAAACCCAAAAGAACTGCACACATTTTAAAAGTCACAACGAAACAATGACTTCATCACGAGTCACTTCATGACCTGTTTACAGGTGATTTCAAAGACTCCTTCCATGATTCTTGCCAGCACATATTGTATTGACTTTCTGGAAAACTAGAAAATATGTATGTATATACACACACACACATATGTTGAGTTTGCCTCCAAGCCTTTTCACTTCACAAACAGCACTTAAACCTTACAAATCAAAATTAAGATTGAAATCTACGCAAACCCACCTTGTAAACATTTTTCCAAAACTTCTTAATATCAACCACAATAATGAATAGTTAAAAGAAAAACCCTTTAAGTGGCTATTTGAACATCTTACCAAGACTTTATACATGGTGTCCGCCCTGAACTGCACTGCTGTCTCCTTCTCCACTTTGCATCTGCATCTGCATCTGTGCCTGCATTCTCGCAATCATCTCCTGCATGCGACGAAGCTGAAAAAGTAGCACAGAAGAATCCTGTAGCATAATCTCACGTCAGAATAGGATTCTTTGCTGCCACCATGCTACTAATTATTTATATTAAAGAGGAAACACATATCTGCTTTATCTTTATCTGATAGGTAACAATCTCAGGTTATGACATCATCTTCTACTGCTCTTCTTCATTCCTTAAGAGGCTGGAAATGTACTGACTGAAATAAGCAGGCTTTATTACTGTAATTTGGGATGAGATTTCTAAGCATCTCTAAATGGAAGTCTCTGCTTCCTCTGAAGTTAAATGCATAACAATGATGGTGCTGAAGCGCTGAACAAACGCTTAGAGTTACTAAAGCTTATCACCAGAATAAAAGTACGTCGTTCGTATCTCTCCAAACTACACTTGTATCTGTCACTAAAAAAAATTAAAATTGTCAGGATTACTTGCTAGTGATGACTAGGTGGAAGCAAGTATTACAGGTAAAGTACCCAAGGACACATAAGCATTATTAAAAATGGCTGAAGCTCAATTTTAGAGCACTGCAACGTTTAAACACAGGGTAAGATTAATTCAGCCATGTTACCTGTACAATACTTAAATTCTTTTATTGTACCCAACTTGACAGGTGGAAAGTCAGCCTCACTACTGAAGCATTTTTGGTGGTCTTTGCCTTTGCACTCTACACTTTAAACTCAAACTGAACTGTTAAGCTTAGCAATGAAAAGTTAAACCTGTGAACTGTTTACACTATTCTTTATTCATATTCTTTGAAATAACGACCCTTTTCATTTTGACTCTAGCTGTCCTTTGGGACTTGGGTATCCACTAAGACCACTAGTAGAAGACCAAGTCTCTGCTTGTGCTAGGGCAGACCAAAAAGTCCATCTACCTCGGCCTTGCCTCCAACACTGGCTATTAGCAAATGCACAGCAGAGCCTAACAGCCAGGTGCACGCACCCAGTATTTCATGACATATGCTCTGAAACTCGAGAAATCCGTCAATTCTGAACTTACTAAACCAAAAAAATTCCACCTTTGTATTTACTGAGCACATTCGTGGACAAAGTAAAGCCCTCCAGTCTCTCAGCATTTTTGAGCTTATCTGCACTCCTGCTATACACAAAATTCCATGCTAACGAGTTCCACAATTTACAGGTCCTCTTAAAAGTATCTTTTTTTCTTTTAAAATCAGCCACCTATTAATGTCATTAAATGTGACCTGTTTCTTGTACAGTAGATTCTCATTCATCCTGCCAGCTATGGTTATGTAAGCTCCTTACTATACCTTTCCTCTCTGTCATCTACATCCCAACAAGAGCATTAACCTCATCTCCCCTTGTACAGGACCTGCTTCAGCTCTCCACTTCAGCCTTTCTGCCCACTTTTTGCTATTCACTGCACTTTTTCTAGTCTTGCCTATATCCTTTTTGGGTTAGGGGCACAATGAAAACAGTCTTAGAGCTATGCAGTATGGATTTACCATCGTGGCAGAATGAGAAGTTCTGTTTCGTTCTTTATTCCTGACAATTCCTACCATTGATTCCTCCTTTGCTGCAGAGCTAACCTTTTTCCCAACCTACAATTGCTAACTTTAGAAGCTTTACTCCTGTGAAGATGGCTGTCCTTCCCCGCACAACATGCCTTACATCCATCACTGATCAGTACAATGAAATCAGGCATTTTACCAGATTCTGCTTGTTCCAGTAAGTCAGTATTCTGAGACTCCTCTACACCTCTTCTCATTCAGTTTTGTTACTGCACCTTGAATAACTTTATATTAGCAAATTTTGTCTTTTCCTTTACAAACTACCAAGATCATATAAATCATTTGACCTAAAGTAGTCATACAAGAATAAAATTCCCCCATCACAAGAGTACACAGTTCTGTCATCTTACTTCAGCTTCTTTTTCAAGCAGAATCTGGTCTTTATTTACTTCTTCATCTTCTATTTTCCTAAAATAAGATGAATATTGTTCAATAACATGCAAACATTAAGGGTTTTGAACTTCCACAGAATGCTTTGTTGACAAAATCAAGGCTCTTGGAACACATGTCAGAGTTTCATAACACAAACAAAATGCACTGAAACACCTTCCCCCATAGCTGCAATTCATGTTTTTAAATTATTTTAAAGACATCAATTTATCCCTTACTCCTTCATAAAGTTATGCCCAGAACAAGTATAAACTTCAAAAACCATTTTAGCTGTGACTTTAAAACATAACAGATCTTCACATGTAGGTATCAATAAAAACTGTTTCTGAACAGCATTCAGGTATAACAGTTTACCTGAGCATAACATTATCTTAACTGATTGCAATTTGAGTACCCCACAGACAAGCGCAAATTCAGAAATACTGCAAAGACATGCTTCTCTTTCACTGGTGCAATAAATCAATACAACCAAATCGAAATATAAGTTCAAGGTAAAGCTGGACAAGATGTTATCAAAAATATGAAAGCAACATGTAAAACAACAAGTGCTCTAAGAAATTCTGTATCTGGAAACCTGGGCTACCTCCTGGCAGAACCTTCCTTTGATGGCAGTTCTATCCCATCTCTAACTTCATGAACCACGGTTGCTACCAAACCAAAACCATAAAAGTAACACAACTGTACATGTCTGGAATCCTTCCAATTGGAGGAACTCTTTATCCTCTGCTCCCACTTAAGACTTTGAAGTTTGGTTATTTTTCTAGTACAGTCACCTGTTTTGGGGCTTTTTTGCAAGTCCAAAAGATTTCTTTTGTATTACATGTTAAAGTGTAGTACAAACATTGATTACTCCTGTCAAAACTAATCAAATGCGTTCAATCAGTTATCTCAGCAAACTCTTGCTTAATTGGGATGTTCCAGATTTACACTGAGAAACCAAACATAAGAATATTTTTATTTACTATATTTTCAAGATTACCTACCACTTTACTAGTAAGGTTTCTCCTATCCCATGTTGCAATGGGGAAGATCATCTGCTAACAGATATAATCATACAAGTGCCATCAAAAGTGCAAAGCGAACAGACTGATGCTTGTTAAAAGGTTATCAGAGAAAAGAGATTGTCAAAAAATCCTCTGTGGCCAAAAGCCACATTAGCAAATACAGTCAACAAGCACTAATTGCCAAGCACTGCTGGTGGGGTAGGTGCAAGTTTGAAATAAATTCACACGCAAATTACCTTCACTTACAGTAAACTTAACTACATGCTACCACCACTTCAGAAATGTAAAAACAAAAGATATATGGGCCATTTAACTAGACAAGATACAAAAACATGCTTTAGTTTCACAAAGAAAGATACGCCAACTTAACAGCAACTTACTGTCACAGGTCCTTGGCAGAGGCTGCTTTAAATGCTCTAAAAATTGGTAATCTGGATGACCTTAGGTTACATTACTTCTAAGATCTTTGTACGTATCTGTCGGGTAACAGGCACCAGAACTTGGCAAAAATTTATTTTTTTTTTTAGCTTGAACTTCAGAAGACAGGATTTAAAAGTCAAAGGAGAAGAAAGAACATGACATTTTGCCTGAAGGGAAAACTGGACTTGTAGGCCAATGCTACAGGCAGAGACAAACTCCTTTTCCTGAAAACTGATTAGGCATGTGACAAAACCTATGTCAACAGCATGATGGAAAAACTTTGCAAAATATACCAAACCCACTGAAATGTGCAATTATGAAACCCTCTAGTGGTTGAAATAAGAAAAGCAACTGAAAAATCTAAACCAGGAAAACACCCAATTTTCACCAAGAACTCACAAACTCAACTTTACAAACCCTGCTATTTTAGTTAGAAGTGGGGTGTTCTGCCCATCTCTCTTACCAGGAAAGCTGTGCCCTACTCAACACAGCTCAAAATAGGGTTGAAAGACATTATCTTGCAACTGCTATGCAAAGAAAATTATTTACGTATATGATGTTTTTAATAAGGCACTGCAGAACGACTTGAGTTTCTCTTTTCAAAGCCAGAGTCCAAATATTCCAGTAGTTAATTCTGAAAAAACCCCCCTTTTTTTAACATATCGGCACTGACCTAACTCGCAGGTTTTTTAAGACAACAATTTATCATAGACATCTGCCCTCCTTACCTCAGACATTCCAATGCAACTGTGTCCAAGCCTTAAAACAAAGCAGAGATCTAACTATATCCTTCTAATGCCACAAATGTCTCTTCAGATTTACGTAATACTTTTTCTTACAGTGTAGGCTGGTTGACTGAACTTGGTGCTGACTGGAGCTACAGAGCTGTCCACGATCTACCAAATCCTAGCAATGAAATGGTAAGACAGACAGAGAGAGGGAGTGCAAAAAATAAATTCAAAAGAGGAAGAAACAGCATGTAACCATAAGATGACAACCTGCCGCCTCGTTTGAGCCTCTCAGAGCGGAAGTTCTCATAGTGAAGATCCTGGGTCACCTCCTGAAGATCTTGCATATGGGTGCTGGAGGAAGAAAAATAATTAAAAGATAAAACATACCTGTGTCACATCAGCTTGCTTAACCAACTCTCACATTCAGCACTGTATTTGTTGGGTCAATGTGTTCAGCCCGTATACTCATTTAACATGCTACTTTAAGTTAAATTGGTGCAATAAAAGACACAGAGAGACCACCTCAGACCCTGAGGCAACCCTGAAATAAGCTGTCCTCCTGGGTGCAGTGTTTGATGAAGCAGTGCTGGGCAGGGGAAGCAGAGTAGCAAAGTTTGGGGAAAAAAAAAAAAAATAAAATCAACCAGTGGACTTTTCAAGTCTACTCCTTTGCAGATATATATCTACATATAGATACATTTAAATAAGCACAAGGTGTGAGGTGACCAGTTTTATGCTCCTGGGGATGTGAATAGCAATACAACATTGTGTTCGACAAAAGAATTCGACAAAAGGTTATCTTCACAGAATCACTGAGTAATTCAGATTGGAAAGAACCTATGGAGCCTACGTGGTCCAACCCCTGCCTAGGCCTAGGCCAGCTAGGTCAAGGTTGCTCATGGCTTTCTCCAGACAAATTCTAGATGTCTCCCAGGATTCCACAACCACTCCAAATCCCCAATACAGTGTTTGAGTATCTTCTTGGTGGTTGTTTTTTAAACTATCATTTCATTGGAATTTTCTAACTTACATTAACATGGTTCTCAGCTTCAGGAAGTCATTATGTTCCGGATTCTCCACTTCAACTACACCCCATGGGTAAAGTCGTCCTCTAACTTTTTTACCTTTGGCTTCGATGAGTTGATTGGATCCCACTACACAAAATGGAATGCTGGTCTGAAAGCCAAAAATTACTAATTATGAACCAGAACAAACAACTTCAAGAACAACTCATTCTGCTCAGCATTGCATATTATGGTAATAAGTTTGTAGTGCTTTTAATTTGAGGGTGCTAAAAAAAAAAAAAAAAAAAAATTGTTACCACCATCTTCCAGTTAGGGAAGCCTGGGAGCTGAGACACAGTCACTCACTCAAGGTCTCATGGCAGGTCACAGTATGTATCTTGCTCTACAGCCATCTGAGCAGTCCAAAAAGATACAGTATACTATCCACATATGTAACCTATGAAGTCAGTCATACCTTCAGGAGTCTGGTCTGCTCTTTAAAATCTTCATCCTCATCTGATTCAGCATCAGGCAGGTGATAAATCTTGATACCATGCTCTTCTATTTCATCCAGAATCTGAGATTTATAATATACAAAATTGAGATAATATATGTGTAAAGTCAGTACTTTTAAATCTTAAGGTAAAATTACTTAATCAGTTATACACAGTCTTTTGAGAAATCTGGGCCTATCTTACTGATGCAAATTATTCGGCAAGCATTTGTTTTTAAACACCATATTTCTTCTTGATATTCAACAACTACAGGCCACAGACTTTCAGACAAACAATACTGTTCAAATAAACATTGTCCTTCGTGGATTACACCTAAGAAAATGCACTTTTTAAAAAACCTTTGCAATTGTTGGTGTGGGTTTTTTTTAATTGTAAAGCATTGACTCAGAAGTCATAATTGCTTTGAACAGCCTAAAATTCCTTGCTCTTGCCTCTGAATTACTATTTGGGGGGCAGGGGTGTGAGTGTTTAAAAACCTAACTGAGCTACAGACATGACAAATACTTTTTTTTGTCTTCATGGCTGCTACGAATGGCATCTGTAGCTGAAATCCACTTGCCATAAACCCAAATTTTGCTCTTAAAAAAATAATAAGAATAAAAAAAATTAAATCTTTATTTCTGCAGAATTCTAGCACAATATATATCTCAAACTAAAGTATATACCTCTCTTCATTGCAAGTTGGGTAAGACAACTATAAGGATTTTCAGAATAACTGAAAAAAATCATAGATAAATTTTTAAATATCACAGCAAAGATTGGATCAAGTGTGCCTTCTGGCAAGTTAATTCTAACACGTCTTTCTAAATTTCATCGTTCTTATTAATTCATGATGGTTTGTTACATTTTTTTCCCCCTCAGCAAATACAGCATCAAGTCCTGCAAGACTGAACATGTTAAGGGGTCTTGCCTATGGAAGAAAGAACTGGAATGTATTAGAAGAGGGTGACATAGGGGAAGAAAATCAACCTTAAAATCAGAAAAATCTCTGAAAATCCTATTTTTCAATCATCAGAATTCTGACTGGGTTAAAAAAAAATATGTATATACGCGCATTATAGATGCAGATATTGTCTCTGCTTTGGGACTGATTAAACAGGCATGGGAGTAACTACCATCAGCAAATGCATTTAAATATTTTCCCAAAGTTTCAAAATTCATTCATAATTGTAAATGTAGCCAATCTGCTGTTTCACAGGCAACATTTCAAGGACAATTTCTCAGTTAAATACGTAATAAAAGAATTTACAAGATATCAAACTACATATTAAATGATGTTACACTGTGCATGACATTGTATTTTTCTTGGCTAGGACAGAGTAAGCTTGAATAAGAATGTCCCTCTCTTCGCAACCATGCTGCTATAACCAAAGTACAACATTTTTCTGCAAGCTAGAAAAACACTTACTCTTTTCTTTAGTCTTTCTCGCTCTTTCAGAGAAAGCGTATCAGCTTTTGCAATCACTGGTACAATATTTACTTTGTTGTGTATGGCCTTCATAAACTCAACATCCAGAGGCTTAAGTCTAAAATCAAAATATGGAAAAAGTTTAATTTATTTTTAATCTAAATTGCCAATTTATTTTCACACCAACATAGATCTCTCTCTTCACACAGAGAAAGAACACATCAAATTAATTCCAGCAGTTCTAGTACTTCCTTAAGCAATCGCAATCTGATTCTGAAAATTTAAGTCAGCAGGCACAAACCAACTCCCTGAAATAAAATAATTAAAAAAATAAAATGACAGAGAAACACCTACCCATGACCAAACGGTGAAATGAAATAGAAGCAGCAATGAACCCGATTATCTATGATATGCCTTCTGTTCAAACCACTCTCATCATGCAGATATCGCTCAAACTGCTCATCAATGTAAGAGATTATGGTCTTAAAACTGTAAAACAAATATGGATTCAAGAAATCATGCTCATTCTCAAATAGTCAATAATTTTAGCGATGTTTCAATGGTAATATTAAAACACCAAGAAACCCAGCTGATGAACCAACCTGCTGATAGACAAAAATTAATTTACTGATGCTGTAAGACTGTAAGAGTAGAAGCGCACATCTTAAAATTTTAATTGAATTCTAGGGAAATAAACTACTACGCATACTTTTTTTTAATATATATTAAGATAAAATAGACATATATATAACATGTCCTAACTTCTACAGTAAATTTCTCTTGGGTTAGTATTTATTTTTTGACTAGTATCAATCACACATGCTCAAGATAATCTAAGCTGCTTGTTCCAAATTGATTTAAAATGATAGAATGGTTTGGGTCAGAAGGAACCTTTAAAGACCATCTAGTCCAGCCCCCCTGCCATGGGCAGGGACATCTTTCGGTAGATAAGGTTGCTCAAAGCCCCATCCAACCTGATCTTGAACCCTTCCAAGGAGGGGGCATCCACAAGTTCTCTGGGCAAACTCTTCCAGTGTCTCACCACCCTCACTGTAAAAAATTTCTTATGTCCAACCTAAATCTACCCTCTTTCAGTTTAAAACTGTTGCCCCTTGCCCTGCTACTACAGGCCCTGGCAATAAGTCTCTCTCCATCCTTCCCACGAGCCCCCTTTATATATTGAAAGGCCTTAGTAAGGTCTCCCTGGAGCCTTCTCTTCTCTAGGCTGAACAATTCCAACTCTCTCGGCCTTTCTTCACCGCTGTTCCAGCCCTTGGATCATCTTTCTGGCCTTCTCTGGACCCGCTCTAACAGATCCGTGTCTGTCTTGTGCTGGGGGCCTCAGAGCTGGTTGCAGGTCTCACAAGGGCAGAGCAGAGGGGAAAAATCACCTCTCTCAACCTGCTGGTCACTCTTCTTTTGATGCAGCCCAGGATACAAATGGCTTTCAGGAATGCAAGTGCACATTGCTGGCTCATACCTCATTTTTTGTCCACCAGTATCCCCAAAGTCTTCTCTGCAGGGCTGCTCTCAACCCATTCATCTCCTAGTCTGTATTGATATCAAGGATTTCCACAACCCATGCGCAGGACCTTGCACCTGGCCTTGCTGAACTTCATGAGGTTCGCATGGGCCCACTCCTCAAGCCTGTCAAGGTCCCTCAGGATGGCATCCCTTCCCTCCAGTGAATCCTCTGCACCACTCAGCTTGGTGTCATCTGCAAACTCACTGAGGAGGAAATCAATTCCACTATGTCATTGATAAAGACATTAACTAGTATTGGTCCCAGGATGGACTCTTGAGGGACGCCACTGATTACCGGTTTCCACTTAGACTTTGAGCCATTGACTGTAACTCTCCGGACGTGGTCCTCCAGCCAATTCCTTATCCATCCAACGGTCTGTCCATCAAACCCATATGTCTCCAGTTTAGAGGCAAGAATGTTATGGGGGACCGTACGAAAGGCCTTACAGAATTCCAGGTAGGTGACATCAATAGCTCTTCCTTTATCCACTCCATTGTAGAAGGCCACCAGGTTAGTTCAGCCACAATTTGCCCTTGGTGAAGCCATTCTGGCACTGTTTAATCACCTCTCTGTCTTCCATATGTTTCAACACATCTTCCAGGAGGATCTGTTCCATGACCTTACCAGACACAGAGGTGAGGCTGACTGGTTGGTGGTTCCCAGGGTCCTCCTTTTAACCCTCTTTAAAAATGGGTGTGACATTTCCCTTTTCCCAGTCACTGGGGACTTGCCTGACTGCCACAACCTTTGAAATACAAGGGAGAGCGGCTTGGCAGCTACATCTGCCATAAGACAACCCGACGAGATGGGATGCATCTTGTCGGGTCATGGACTTACCAAGTCCCTTATCAAGCTCAAGTTCCTCAGGTGGTCTTGAACCTGATCTTCACTTACAATGGGAGGGACTTGGTTTCCCCCATCCCTGCCTTGAGGTTCAGGGGCTTGAGAGATGTGGGAAGAGGGATTACCACTGAAAACTGATTGCCGTTGATCTCAAGATTATTTCTCAGTACTTATTACAATGTAAATTTCTCCAAAAAACCCCAAACAATCAAACCCAAAGATGATGAAAATGCACTTAAAAATGAAGCACAGAATCTGAGAATCCTCGAATGAATGTGGACAAGATCTAAACGTGGATTTTTACATGTGCTAAAGATTAGAAGAATTACTTTCTCAGAGTATTATTAAATTTTTTGTGTCCCAGTGGTTCCATTGCTTTCTGACTATAAAAAAGTCAAGGTCACTGTTCACTTAAAACTCTTCCAAACTTAAGAAAGTTAACTAAGAAAAAAAAAAAAATCTGTGTCACAAAATTTATTTCAAGTTGTGTGGAAGTTACTGATGCCTCTCTACATGTATCTGAATTAACTCATAACACTTAAATTAAGCCTTCTCAAAATTAGAAAACATGCCCATCTCTCCAAAAATCACACCTCAAATTCAGCACGTCACATAACACACCAAAAAAAGGGAAGATCATGACTTAACAGTATGATCACTTTGACTCACCTTTGGAATGGAGGTGATTAAAAGAGCTAGGGTTATCACTTGGGACATCCTACTTTGAACTGCACATCATTATTAATGTAGCTCCACTTCAGTTACTTATTCTCACTCCTCCAGGACAAATATGAAATGGATGTCAGTCTTCATACATAGATCAATATATACTCTGTGTACATACCAGTCTCGACAATTGATAGCATCCCCATATCCTGGTGTATCTACAACCGTCAGACGTAGTTTCACACCCCTCTCTTCAATTTCAACTGTTGAGGCTTCAATCTGCACAGTGCGTTCAATCTTCTCTAAAAGACAATAAACTCGATCTTTCAGATAGAATTTTTAAGACCACGTAATTTTGAGATAAACTCAAAAGATTAATTGGCAGATACAAACATATAAATATTATTCCACGGATTACCTTCTAAGGTCTGATAACTTAACAGCAAGACTCAGTACTTAAGTTCTTCAGATTTTGTTAGAAGATCATATGAGATTTCATACTGTTCTTAAACATAATGAAGAAACTAAGGCAAAAGGGACTGAGAAAAAACTGCAGGTAATCAGCAATTTGAAGAACAATACTAAATTATATGTAATGGATTTTTTTTCCTAAGGTTGAAAGTGGTAAGTAATTGTCGGCTAACATGATAAATCTTTCAAGCAAGCCATTCAACAATTAGCAAAGAGGAAAAAAATAGCATCTTCCTCTATTTTCTTACAATATTCTCTTCCATTGGATTATTGCATGCCTTGGTTAACAGAATAAAAAAGGGACGAGGGACTGAAGAAGAAATGGAGGTGGAGTTCACATTTAGTAAAAATCAACCCAAAGCAAAGGAAACAAGTTGCAAGTCCAAGCAGGCATAAACAATGCATATGTTTAGAATTGCAACGGATTAAAAATTAAAGGAAGTTTCTGATTGTTTTAGTCAATTTTTTCATCTTACTGTGACTCAACGACTTTTTTTTTTAAGCAAAAGAAGGGATCAACTTTCTAGGTGCCAATATGAATACACCTGAGGACGAAACAACAAAGACCCCATGTACGTCCTGGGTACAGAGGGAACCAATTCCATCAAACAGTTCAAGTTCAGGAAATACATTAGAAATTATTACAGCTAGAAATCACTACTGCCTGTTACTAAAATCCAAAGACAAAAGCATTCAACTCTGAAAATCACTGAGAACAGAGAAACTAGAACAAAGGTGTGTTTACCAGCAGCTCCTGGGATTATTCTTTCTGGGTAGAGATCCGTCAAGAACAGGCTGTTTATTAATGTAGATTTTCCCAATCCAGATTCACCTGTGATTCAATATGAAGATAAATTCAACACATTTACATATTTTCAGCTGTATCCAGATAGTATCATCTGACTATACTTTTTTTTTCCAAGTGTAAAATTTTTCAAGTGTAAATATTTTACTTTAAAATTTTACAGCTTATAATTTTATGTTAGAAAAGTTTGTGTAAAGAGGTTGAATAACAATTTTTACATCTCGGTTTTATAATACACTTTCTTAGAGCTTTCACTGATGATTTGTAATTAAATCTGCTCGTCAAGTGGAGTTCTGATCAATTTAGACTTAAAATTTCCCATTTCATGTCTCCTGATTTTTTAAGGCATGCTTTCCTGCTATCACTCCAGAATGTGAAAGATCATACACAGTGAGAAGCTAGATCCTGCCTAGGCTATCTCATCAATTTAAACAATGAAAAAGGCATTGTGAACTTCTGCACAGCCAGCCATCATAAAGCGTGATTTCTTTCTCCTTTTTATGCTAATTTGGCAAACAAGAACCAAAGGGAAGAGGAATATGACATAGCCACTGAGCATACACACAAAGCAGTTTTTTCACTGATGAAACTGGGGCTTACCATATTGTACCATTAATATATTTGTGTTCTTGGGCATGATGACTGAGCCATAAGGAAAGTTCAAAATCCAACTAATTAGCCAAAGTTCAAGATCTTCATCAGAACAAATGTTCATGGCATAAAAAAAGAGTAGCAACTTGAAGTGCTCATTACTCAAATTCATTGAACAAATCCTGTTCTAGAATTTTGATTTTATTTCAGGTGTTGATAGAATTAATCAAAAAAATTAGATGGTAAAAATGATGGGCCACATGATCCCTCTGAGTAACACAGACTATTCTGCAATAGCAGTCTGACAAAAATATCTGAACAAAAGAAAAAAAGAGATGGAATTATTTTTTAAACAAAGATTTGTCTAGGAGCTGTCAGTACGCATCTCTCAAGATTGGATTTTACCAGTGCAACCTTGAACAGTAAGAGAGACATGCAGCCATAGTAACTTAACAGTCACGTAGCATCATTTGAGCAAAACCAAAAAAAGTATGATTTTAACCAGTGGCACATTCCATATTTTCAGTCTGGGTAAATATTACATGTAAAACAAATCAGTTTTCATAGGCGCTTTCAGGAATTATACTGGCCACAGTAGTTAAGAGTTTAGTGACTCTTAAGTGAAATAACTACTTAGATGAAGTCATAGCTTCATAATGAGAATGGACGTGAAATTGTTAATAAATACAAGCGGTTAGGATTTCTTTAGAAGCAACATAGCCAAGCAGCCAAACTGTTATAAACCACATCTCAGATTTTCACAAACCACAATAAACAATAGCAGCAAAAACAAAATGCTAAGGAGATAAATCATTGATTAGGACTCTGTCAGTGCAGACAGCTTTTAAAGAAACATTCTCCTGCTCAGAAATTAAGAAGCATGGCAACTTAACAAAGAATAATAGTTCAATACAGGCACTGTGATATAGCTCACAAGAGAACTTAAACCCCACACATATTTCAAGAGAAATAATTCACATTCCAAACTGTTGAAATAATCAACAATTTAAAGCACAGTTTATTTTATCTTACATTGACTGCCTCCCTCTGCTCATGTATCTTAAAACATCACTCCAAATTTTCAATGAAATTACTTTTCTCCAAGTTCTCTTCCTGTGGTTTTCATTTATCCCTTTGAATACTGACAGGCAACGACTGTAAAATTAAATTTTACTCTGAGACATCAGTGGGGTTAATTGCCTTTCTGTCACTGTGACACCATGTAATTTCCTCCCTATCTTCTATTTTCAAAGAAGCTAGGAACAACTGCTTGGTCTATATAATTTTACATAGCTTTCTGCCAGAATTGTTTCACATAGAACTATTTGCAATTAATCTCAAAGAGATCGGGAAATTAAGTTTAGCTGCAGCAGAGAAAGTACACCTTTTGTTTCTCAGAACTGTTCAGATTTTTAGGATCACTGAACAGTAAATTCTGAAGAGTTATAGTAGATACTGTAATTTGAAACATCTGCTTATAGTTCAGCTTTACGCTTAGATTTTATAAGATATCCATTATGACATTATCCTAAGCAAATCCAAGGAAAGATAAGTAAACATCTATGATAAAATTCTAGGAAGACAAAAATAGGGGCCAACTCTGTCGAACACTGAACTACAAAAGACAGAAACAGGATAAAAGCAATGCTAGGGCTGTCATTTGGCAAAACTAATGACAGGTTTGAGGACAGACGCTTTCTGTAACTACTGGAATCCAAAACAATTAAGAACTTAAAACACCTCCTATGCTGTACCCTCTCCCCTCTCCTGCTCATTTTCACTGTGAGCTCTCTTGGACAAATCTAACACGCAAATGGGATGTACTTCTCGTGACGCCAGGTAACAAAGAACCTCATTCTATTAGGGTACTTTTTGCAAAAGCCTACTTTAAAAGTGAGATTTACGGAGTTCAAACACCAAAACTTAGAAGTTACAGCTCCCAAGCAGTATGACCAGAGAGATATAGAAGACACTCAAGCCTGACTTGGGAGCCTACTTAATTTGCAAAAATAACTCCAACTTCTCAGACAATCAAGGTATTTCTGCAGACACACTAGATTTTTCTTTCCATTCCAGATACCAACACAGATTCTCAATGAAATATTGAATAGAATTAAACTTTAAATTATAACTGCTAACAGAAAATCAAGATCAATTTAAAAAGTAAGAGCTTACTTCAAAACCAACTAATCCAATTCTCGTTCTTCTCTTACAAGAGTATTTAGAAGGGGTGGAAAGACCAGAGTTGAGATTCTTTTGAACTACAGAAGCATAAACAACATTTTAAATGGAATAGTCGTCTTAATACTATTCTCTCAATCAAAACATGCAAGCAAACAAAGATTGTATTCACATGCAAAAACAGTTTTAAACTACATTTTAAATGGAATGCTTGAATCCTGTAGGACAGGAAAGAAGGAAGGAAGTAACAATCACTGGAGCGCACAACAGAATTTCTTCACTTCACCCATGACTTATTAACATATTCAAACATGGTTTGTAGTGTGGAAAACTGCCACGTGAATTAAACTATAAAAGAAAGTTAAATGCTACAGTACAGAAGAGCTTTTTGAGACAAGCCAAAGCCTTACAATAGTGGAAGTAACATTCATTTTAATTCCAAATTCCCTGTGAGCAAGTACTAATTTTGAGAAAAACTATAAAACATTTCCTTACCAACCACCATAAGAGTAAATTCAAACCCCTTTTTCACAGACTTCCGGTGAACCTGATTGGGAAGGTTTGCAAATCCAACATAGCCAGGGGTTTCTGGATTGGTAAACTGAGCAGGCTGTTGCTAAAAATAAAATAAAATAAGACACCATTCAAGACATAATTGTTTGTATAACTGCTTTCCACAGTTATTTCAAATGGTTTGAATCTATGTGATGAGACAGAGAAAACTACAGAAGTGTTCCTACTACTCAACGGTTTTACAATGCAGCACAGAACAACTGCATTCACCTAGCGTTTAAAAACAAAAGTTTCACTTATTCAGCTATCTAGCCAAGATCATCTTAAGTAAAAAAGAAACAAAATCCCAAACATTTATTTATCGAAGTATGAAGTGCATTCACTAATCACACCCTTTTTAAACAGTGTCTTCACACACATTTAAAATAAAAAAGCTTGTGTCCAATGTTTATGGACTTAAATAGAAAGGTGACCATTTCTAATCTGTTTTTAGCAGATCCAGATGAAAACCCTGATGAAGGAATGAAGTGACAGCCATCTGCTGGGAGTCCTCTTTAGGGATAGCTTTTAAAGCAGAAGGGGAATTTCCACAATAGCGTTTCAAACACCCACTACTACAAATACTACAGAGATCTCTTTAGACCTATTAGTTTCCCTCTTCAAACACATTACTGAAGTACCCTTTATCATTCACCTCACTCCAGTAAGCTAACATGGATGTTTTACCCATTATACCAAATGCAGGGGACCAAGAATTAGATGAATCCCAGCATGTCAATAATATTTTAACTTACCACATTGTTTATAAAGGCTTTTACCGGAAGGTCAGTTGACTATATCAGTAAATGAATAAATTTAATCTAAGAACATCCTTTTCTTAAATGACTCCTGCTCAAAACACAGCAGCAGAACGGAAGTTTCAATGAAAACGCACCAGGGAGCTTGTATGCAACTCCATAATCAAAATTAAATCCTTCCAAGAGTATTAGTTAGCTGCAGAGGTTTATACTTGTAGGAAACTAATATACGTTTCACATCACTCAATCTTTCAATATTATGTGTACTCTAAATGTGAATTCTCTCTTATTTATGACTCATAAATTTAGCATACACATGGCCACCAAACACATGATGCAAGTTACACATTCTGTCCTTGCAGATTAATAGCTAAAAACAAAGTATGTGTTTCACCTTGTTACACTGGAAGACAGAAATATTGTTCTTACCTTGGACATTTTTAAGGAAGGTCAGGAACAAATCTGGAGAAAGAATAATGTTTTTCATCTTATTACAGAACATACAAGAAAAAAATAAAATCCAAACCACAAACCAATATAATGGCCACTGTTGCACACTAAATTAAAAAAGGAACATTCTTGATTGGATGTCCAGATTTTGAAACAGTGTCAATTGCTTCACAGAGTACAAGTATTTGACTCTTCAGTACCACCAAGGGGCAGAATTTTCAGCAACCATTGTTCCTATTAACATCATTAGACAATAAATTCAAGCAACATGAGCGTGGGGTGCTAAAGGCACCAGATACATGACAAACCATTTTGAAGCCTGAAAAAGAAAAGTTGACATCCTTTCCGGAAACTAACTAAACCAAACACACTGCTTAAAGACATCTTACTATTTACAGGAAACAGTTTTTTCAAAGCTAAAAAAACCCCAAACCATGTGTATTATTTTTTCTTTTTAAGCCTCCTTCCGCTCAACATTTCCCTTCATGTTTGAGTGTTCTGTAAAGAGCCAACGGCCTCAAAATGAAACATTTTCTCCTCCTCTTTCATCTGGATGCTTGCAAACTCAGTCATTTCAACTTCTGCTGCCAGGATAAGATTTTCACATGCAGCTGATCACTTTGAAATACAAAGCAGATAGGAAAAAAAAAAATTTTAAAAATCTCTCATCTAACACCTCTATGCAAGAAAGTGTCTTTGACTGTTTGTCAACACTTCTATCACGCTAACTTGCATGAGTTCAAGAGATCATATAATTTACTATGGCAATATAAAAATATCAGTATATGCTGTATCTTCAAGTGATGAGTGCTTCAAGCCCCCTTTCTAGTCCCTTCCCTGGCTTGCCCTCTGTTCCCACTCACAAATCCCACATACCATAGCCACCTCTTATCTACCTAGTTCACTCCCACTTCCATTCTATGGATTCTATGAAATTATCACCATCTGATTCTTCCCGTCTCCCAAGCAGATTTTTGTCAGTGAGTTCTGCTTTATGTGACATCACACCAAACTGCTTCAATGTACAGCACCCTTCAGTCTGTCCTTCCTACCAAAAGGCCATTTTGAAGTCAAAGCAAACTGCCTAGTGCCAGACAGAGATGAGCCCAACCTTTTTTGTGTTAGGCAGAAGGCAAAGTTGTTTTCACATTGATGATGACTTCTGGCAGCTATGGCATTTGCTTCTTGAAGCTACTGTATACGTAGATATACGTACACAAATACGACCTCACTTCGGTTTATTAAGATGCAACTTTTTAGCTCACCGTGACTACTTCACTGTTAACAGTTACCAAGCTGCGTTCTCCACACCCCCAATACGGAAGATGTCAGTTCTGACGAATGCTTTGTGATGGAAGGGACAGACTAAATGTGCTAAACATCGAAGTAATTCGGTGACAAAAATCAGCAATTTGCTGACAAAAAAAATCTGGCATCCTGATTACACACACGAAATAAAAATTGGGCAGCATGCTTCTCAAGTGAAATTTCATGCTAAAAAATAAAATCCAGTATCTGCAATGTTTGTATTTCAGTCAATAAGCTGGTCTATGACCTATGAAGTAATCAACTACTGAAGAGGTTA
The DNA here is from genome assembly GCF_000690535.1 of Cariama cristata. Classification (NCBI taxonomy): domain Eukaryota; kingdom Metazoa; phylum Chordata; class Aves; order Cariamiformes; family Cariamidae; genus Cariama; species Cariama cristata. The sequence goes on along the minus strand of NW_009631591.1, from coordinate 649 downwards.
TCTGTGAGACTTTTATCATCAAGCAAGATTGCTCTGATAGCAACTCTTCCTTCCAAGAGTGCTTCCTGCCGAGTGATGTCATGGATCCCTGCTTAAGCATTCTCCATGAGAGATTTTCAATGCCAAACAAAACTAGATCCTGCTAGAACACAGAAGAACATTCTTTTAACTCACGAGGCTTGTCTGTCACCCAACTATTTCTCAGAAGCAGGCTAAGAGCGGAGGAAAGTTTCTCACAACTACCAAGAAACAAAGGAGAGCTATTTATGCAGATGGCTGCAGTTACATTACTTTTTAATATATGAATCAGGCACAGGAATCTTTCACGAAAGATCCTTGCCATAGCGTTCCCCTCAGGGCAGCGGCCGAGCGCTCCCACACAGGCAGGAGCACACAGTCTCGGAGCAGTCCAGGTTTTCCTCTGGAGCTGGTCGATCATGTTCCTTACCCTTCGGTTTCAACAACCCGGCTGGAATTTTCTAGGAGCGCGTCTTCCGAAGCCTTGCGTGCCAACGGCACTGGAGTGACTACCTCACCCGCCCTGCAAAGAGGGAACCGCATCTCCGAGGCCCTCCCCGTCGGCGGGTCCCTCAGGCGCCCAGGCGGCCCAGTCGACAAGGCCCCGCGCTGAGGGGCGGCAGGCAGGGCG
>NW_009631590.1:55499-67358 GCF_000690535.1 Cariama cristata | reverse complement strand
GGCATCCACCCAGGGTCAACCCACCACACAGCTGCAGGTAAATACAGAATTTGCGTAGCCAAGCAAAGAAGGGCAAATTATTGTATGGGAGACCTCAAATCATAAATGGAAACAGAAAAAAAAAGTTATTAGCTTGCTATATTTCTCACAGATGTTTTTGAGATACTACACACGTTTCCTCACCCTAGGCTAATAAAACGAGTTTTGATTTTGTTGTTCAGCGAATGGTTGTGTACAGTGTACAACTAACTGTTCAATACACGAATTTGGCCATTGTGCCACTGATCTCCACCAGGTCAACTGCCTTCTTTTTTACTCTGAATCAGTTGGATTTTTTTGTCATAAATATCATAAAGTATAACATCCTTTCTCTGATCTCAGAAGCCTGAAGATGCCTATAGTTTTCAGCAACAAACCTGTGTCCAGTACTGAAAGAACATTTGTGTTTTGTGATGATTATTTGCAGTTGAACATCTGGACAGTTATTTCTTTGCCCATTTTCATGAAGACCTTTGAGTCAGTGCAATTCAGAAAGGCAAACGGTCACCAACATTTTTCTGTGAGTTACCAAAAACCCTTGTCAAGGAGTAAAGAGCAAATGCACCAAGGTTGACACTTAGGATGCCACATCTGCATCGTTGTTCTGTCAAAAGCGTCAAGGGACACCCACTGGTTCATAACTCGGTGAAAATCAGGCGATATGAATACACTTTATTTATTTTGCATACTCCCTTGCCTGTCAAGCTGGAAGCCACGTGGATGCCATAGGTGCTAGATGCAAAGATTTCTTGGAGAGGATTGTGGCTTGGATACAAAAGAATTCTTCACAGCAACCAACCAAGTTAGCGGCCTGCAAAAACAGCTTTCCAGGAGTGCCTTTTCATTACTTCAGCATAGTTCTTTTCTAACCCTATTACCAAACACTCACTGCAAGGTGAGCCTTAAAAAGAGAATTAACGGAACCTGCACAAGCTTTTTTCATTATCTTCTCAGGTGCCCAGTTTTACTTCCCCATATTGAAAAGTTTGAAGGCTCCTCAGTCTAATGAGCACTAAAATCTCAGGAGTATTTCTATCTGTGCGCTTACAGAGTTCACTCCTCCTTTAAGCCTGGTGCTTCATTAGTTACTTCTGTAAAACTCAGTCCTTTGGCCTCTGTTTTAAGAACACAAATGTGAGCTCTGAGAGCTCTAACTTTAGAGGACATGGCAAAAGAGAGGGTGAGATGCAGTCACCAGTGTCACCAACAGTCCTGTGCATAGAAGACTGGCTACATAAGAGTTAAAACATTTGTGACCTATTTAAAGATATATGCCTAATGAACGATACCAGAGGTGTGAACTGCGATGGATTCTCTTGGTACTTTAGTGCAGCTCCCATTAGTTTTAATGGGACTTAACATGAACAATTGTCCTCTCGCAGCAGGAACATGAAAGTACCTTTAAATACCCATTATGCTCAAAATTTGTTTTTAACTTGTTTTGTTAATCTAAAATATATCTAATCATATATTTATCCTAATATCAGATCCTCAGGCAAGAGCTCGTTGTGTGAAATGGATACACATAGCTTGTATTTAAAAAAAAAAAGTGACTTCATCCTTGCTTTTATAGGCCCACTCGATTCAAAGGAATAGCCCCTGGAAATAGTAACTGCTGTGATATGCTTATGGCTCCATTTACAGACTTTCTTATAGGTTCATAAATGGAGACTAGGAGGAGGAGGGAAAGGAATAAAATTTAATAACTGAATAAAAATGTAAATAAAGATTTGCCTAAAATTACTTGTCCAAGAAATAATTCTCCCTCCCCCTTAAGCTAATACTTTGATAAGCTCTGAACAGTGATCCTGATTTGGAGCGTGACCTTTGAAAATGCTCTCCAGCTTGATTAAAGATGTATTAAATTTGTTTAAATAAACCTCGTTGTAATGGCACATCATTTGTAAGAAGCTATTAGGGGGCTGGAAACTGTGCTGCTGTATTTGCATGAAAATGTGCCCTGCTCGAATTGAGGATCTCTCCTGAATTAACCGCAAAGGAAAAGTGACACTTTCATAATTTTTTTTGACAAAAGGGGAAAAAAAACCCCCACAATTTACAAAACTTTATGCTAAGCTCTATGAGAAAGGAGGTAACTGCATATCATAACAGGGCTATGTACACAACACACGCTTCCCTGAACCACTCTCTTCTCTTTTTTGTCAAGGTTTGCTTGACTCGAATTTCTTTCTCTTTGCCCGCTTTCCCTTTTTTTCCCCCTGAAAAATGTCTTTGGAAGGAAAAAAAAGACAATAAGAAAACGTTTTCCAGTGTGGTTTTTCAGCTGATTGAGAGAAAAATAATCCTATGTTAACAGCAGAAAAAAGAGAGTAATACAAAAACTTGAAAGAGACTGGTTGACGTTGATTATATTAAAAAGATAACTTTCTCCTTTCAGTGAGGTGTCAGGCAGTCAGATTTTGCAGCAGTTCAGGAAAGGGAAAACATAATGCTGGATATCATGGAATTTATGTGATTAGGCAGAAAGGTGGATGAATAGATAGATAGATCCTATTCCTGCTTGAAGCATATAGATTGCCAAATGTACTTTAATTTCTTCCAATAGCTCCCAACTGAGTGAGTAACTGCCACGCTAATGAAAAAGTCTCTCTCCCTTAAATCAAATTTTAAATTAAAACCTTTCCCATTTCCCAGCTAAAGCCAGGACTCTAGGATACATATGAGTACTCGGGGGCCTGGAGTCTTTCTTTGTGCTCTCCGTTCCTCACCACCTATTTCACATGTCAGCCCCCTACAGCCATCCTGGTACTTGCATCCTTCACCATACTTTCCGTAACAACAGCGGAAGGCAACGCAGATTCATCTGCACATGATGCTTGGTGCCGTGAGCGCTCAGGGAGCCTCTGTCCACCCTCCAGCCCCCACCCCAAACCCCAAGCATGCATTGCAGAGCACAAGGACTTCTTCTGAAATGATACGTTATGGACTTTCATTTTCCTGCTTCTTCTTGTTGTTGTTTAGTCTTACAGATCTGATTCTCAAACTCTCCTCCAAAACCACAAGGGAAAAAACATGCAAAGTCACGAGGCTCTCGGTAAATCACAAGAGTAAGCAGCACTACATGATGCAAGAGGCCATTGGTATAGGCAGATTGCAGAGCAGGGAACATCTGCCCTTCGAATGTAGAACAACATTAAAAGAAAGAGATTTTGAGCAATTATATTTTTGTTTGCAGCCATTCCTCCCTTTCTTTTCCCCAGCCACTAGTAAAATCTACAAACAATGAGAAATTGAGCTTTGCAAAATCTACAAACAATGAGAACTTGAGCTTTGCAAAATCTACCAGTAGATTATTCATTGTTAGTGAATATCAAGCACATGCACCCACACGTGCCAACAACTTTGCTTGGTTGCAGCCACAGTGCATGCAAGGCGAGTAGGGACACCATTAATCTAGATTCTGTTCAACGGGAGCTCATGCAATTAGCACAAATCCTTTAGTGTTTGAGTAAAAAGTTTACCAGATGAATATTGAACATCAACTAAAGAAAGATGAAATATTGCGAACAAAACCTGCCAACCCAGATTACAGGAACAGTCAAATAGCCCAGTTACTTTGATAATGGAAAACACCTTTATGAAAGACATAAGAAATTCCCCTTTACTGGATAGTATTAAAAGAATGCATCCAGAAACATCTCGGTTAGTAGATAGTTTAGGTTCTGAAAAGATTATCTGGAAGTTGAATTTCCCAGGCTAGTTCTAGACTGTGTGATTATTTTTCCTTCTGAGTGACTATTTTTCTAAAACAAAGTAAAAAGAATCACCTATATTATGCCGAGATCTACTTCTCCCACATTCCTGTGTATTTACTTTCTGCACTAACTGCCATGACCTTATATGTCTATCTACATATGGCAGTTATGCTAATCACCCATCTCTGAACTATTCAAACTTCTGTTATACACAACTCTGGTACTCATGGGTGGATCCACAAATAGATGGAAGGACCCAAATACGACTGTAAGTAGCAAAGGTGAACTCTTAACTTATTTTGCATGGTAAATCCTCAGGTAATATTCTTCCACTATTCCATCCTACGTTTCTTTATATGATGCATTGGCTAATGGCTTACTAAGAATTAGCAAGAATAAGTCAGGTTCCTTTTGCTGAAACCGTATGACAGTGTAGCCAGGAACATGAGTCAGCAAAGCAAGCCAGAAATCTTGCTTTCCAGATTATTCACAGTTTCTTTTCTAACTGAAAACCAGTGCAGTGCAAAATTCATGAGTGTTTCAGGAGGCAAGGTTCAAATCCTACCCCTGTCCTCTGGGTACCCAGAGGTGCAGGGCACAGTCAGCCTCCCTCTTCTCCCAGGAGTCCTCTACTCATCGATGCACAGTGACCCACCTTGACCAAACCCTTTGTGAGTTTTCTCCTAGACCTGAATGGTCACAGTAGTCCCTGGGAAAGGGAAGGGAGATGGAAAACATCCTCAGGAAGGGGGAAGAAAGCTTTTCCAGTTTTTCCACAGTTTTGTTGAGGGGTCCGGAACTCCAGCCACAACGTTCTTGCACAAGGGGTGGGGAACAGAGCCACCACCAAGCAGCTACCTGCACAAGAACTGCCACCTCCTCCCCTCTTCACATTGACCTGTACTCAGTGGGTGCAGATGTGGGACCTGGGCTGACACCCAAGCCCCAGGCAATGCAGGGCAGACCAGCCTACAGCAAAGTGGCAGTGACGTTGAGAAAGAAGAGAAAATTTAGAGGTCTACAGAGCAGAACCTTCAGGCCTCAGTTTTTAATCTACCTCCCTGCAGCCAGTCTAAACCCTGTCTTAGACGGACAAGTCATTTTTTATTTTGGGGACTAGCCATCCCATCTCAACGGGAGTATGGAGATCCATAAAAAAAACCTAATCCGCTTGGCAGCGGTGAGCTGCAGCCAGACAGAGGAGCCCAGTTTTCTTAAAGTCCTTCCTCTGACATGTTCTCTCATCTCTTTTTGGTTTTAATTTACCATTCTAAATTGAGATACTAGAGCAGGTGGAAGCAACTCAGCTCCGGGCTAATTGGTTCATCATGCACGTTGCGATAATTTTCGTTCTGGATTTCGATTAGGTCAGTATGGAGACTGCCTTGGTCAGAGTCTGTAATGATCTGCTTATTAACTCTGTTGCAGGGTCCTTGACTGTACTCATGTTATTAGAGATTGCAGCTGCCCTCAGTTCTGTGAACCATGTAGTTTTATTGGACTGTCTAATGTCCTGCGCTGGACTATCTAAGTGCTTGGTTTCTGTCCCATCTGGCGCCAGGATTTCGTTTGTTCCTTTAGCATACCTCCGGCCACACTGAAATTGTGTGTGTTATTCTGCTGGGTTTTATTCCAGTTCCACTGGTAGTCATTAAGTACTGCTTTTCCTACTGCAGCACCATTAGTGAGGGTGTTTTCTTCACTGAACAGATAATCTATTTATAATTTTTCCATCATATTTTGTTATAACAATCTTCTAGTTTTCAAATGTTTTGAAATTTAGGTTTAGAAAACTTTTATTAGGGCTTGACCAAACCCAAAAAAGAATGGATGACTAGTGATCGGCAGAACGCAGAAATAGAGTTGTGACAAGGGGCAATACTCCTTTGTGTTGCAACAACAGGTATCTTGCTATTGGGATATTTTAGAAAACTTGGGATCATTTTTGACACTAGGTTTTCCACATCTGAGCACACTACTGGCACTTTCAGTATTTCCTCATCTAAACAGTGTTTCCAGAAAAAGACAGTTTCTTGCTTAACTGACAGAGATATTCTTTTTAATGCTTTTATTACAGTGAGATTTGATTACCACAATGCATTTTTCTGCTCATCTTCCTCTTCTTAGTGTTAGTTCCTTTCAGTGGTTCAACAAAACTTCTGCCACTGCCTAAAACTGCTGACAATAAAAATCCTGTTTTCTATTATATGCATTATTCTTTGCACTGCTTCCCTGTTTGTTAACGCGTAATCCTTAAATGGTTTGACTTTTAAGAATGAAACTCCTTACTAGGTACATGGGCAGGATCTTCTGATGTGAGTGGGAATGTCCCAGAAGCGATGGGTAACTCCAGGGTGGTGGGAGAAGGGCACGGGAAAGAGATGGAGAGGTGTTTTCATCAGTGGGAAAGCAAACCTTGAGGGAGGGTGCAAGGATCCTGTATGGGTGGAAGGGGTGAAATGTATGTTGATCAGGTAAAAGAAGTTACAATTTCCCTAAGAAAAAATGTTTTTGTTGGATAACTGCTTTTCCCTAATGAAAGTTTCCTTAAGAAAGCAGTCCTGAAGGTGTGCGATCGCCCTAAGGTTTCTGTGCCAGGATTTCAATCCAAGATCTCTTGGTCTTCTGACATATCCCTGATTTTATTACTGTTTCTATCCCCATCAGTTCCTCTCTCGTTTTCATTGTGGGAGGTATTAATTGTCTTATTTTTTTCAATAAAGGCATCAAAGGCATTTTGACCAGACAATTGAAGTGATCAGCACTGGCCTAACTCAACTCCAACTGATGGCTGAGGTTAAATTCACAGCAAATTAATGTGGGATGAAATTAGACACATATGAACGAACATATATGAAAAATACCTCCCCCTAAATGTTCCAAGTAAAGCTTTCATTTTCACAGAGAACCATGTCTTAATTTAAACTTAGTTATGGAAGTTTACTACGTAGCATTCTGGACAGTAAACTGCCCAAGCCATAGGCTCTCTGACCTGTATAACTTTGCTCAACTCTCAATTTAAATGCAAATATTTGTTCAGTTCATTTGTCCAAATTACTCTCTGAGCTTCACTACAAATTTTAGTTACCACAATTCTTGCTGACTTTTTCAGATGAACATTCAACCACTCAGCATTTTTGAGCATACTGGGCCTTCATTTTTTGTAATGGGTAGAGTTAGTTTTCTTTTGCTTATGTTTTGGGGTCTTTGTTTGGTTGTATTTTTGTTTTGTTTGTGCTGTTGGGTTTTTTTGAGAAGCAACAGATCAGCGACCATCTCTCGTAGTGAAGTTCCCATAAAAACAGTCACAGGCATCCTTCACTAAACATAAAGATTGGAGGTTAAATGGTAATATTCAAATTGATCCTGCCAGACCTAAAGTAAACAAAACTGGACACATTTTACTGGAATATTTGGATAAATGACCATCTCTGTCTTACTTTTTAGCCTGTTGTTGTTATAATGAACTTTGTTTTTTTTTTTTTTTTCTTCCCTGCACCTCCTTCCCTTCCCCTAGCAACCCTGATGTTCCCAGATTCAACATTGTGTCACTTACTGTAGGCTCATTCATTTCTCCTTAAGGAAGACCTTTCTTTCAGTCTTTGTATATATTTATAACTTGCTAAAGACACATGTCCTGTTGTTTTGGAGCTATAGGTTGCCTGAAATCATATTTCCTCATGTATTCAGAGATAGTGATTCTTCATTTAGGAAACCTGACATACCAACTACAGCTGCCTAACTAATAGTTAAGGAACAAGTCATAAAGCATCCTAAGTGCAGTTGCCCTACTGAACTTTTCCTTGTCCAGCTTATATGGCATTTAATTAAATAATGCTCCATTGCACACCATTAAAAAATTATCAGGAAGACTTTCTTGTAATAAATAGCGCCTTCTAAAATGGAGGATAAAATCTAGTCCCTGACCAACATAAAACCCTTTGGTGTATGCTTCTGGCATTGGTATTCACTGCCCGGTTTACATACTTACATCTATCTAATATCTCAAGGATTCCTAAAGCACCCATCACAGTGGTATCAAAGGATCCATAATTTGCAAAATAAACTTTGTATGCAATAAAACTATATGAATCGTGTCATCTGCAACAAATTTACCGGGAATCTGTACTCCAGAGCTACTAAAAATTTACCTACTTCACACCTCACTTCTTTTTTGGTCATTTATTTTTACTTGCAGTTGACTGAGGTTTCATGACTTCATTTTCTCTTTAAGTTTCTGCTTCATCACACCATGTATGGAATAAGGAAAACACCAGCTTGAAGTTTTTCCTTAAAGCATTTTTAGGTAGTCAGGGGGGAGTGAAAGGAGAATATTAAGCATAGCCACAAGAGACAATTTATCCAGAAGCATAAGAAACTCCTGTTTCAATCTTGAATCAGAGGTTTCAATCCCAAGACAGTGATTACCATAAAGCTCCATGTTCAAAACGATCCAAATAACTAGTGTCCCCTAAATGTGCATGCTTTTAGAGTTAAAGGAAAAAGCACGAAGGGTCATAGTTTACTAATTATCTGTAAACTCTTATCAAAAGGTATCAGGAAAGTGCTCCTACACAAAGAAAAAGAGTGAGTAACAACATGGATCATAAATATACCGATGATAATTCCTTGAATAATTTTTCTAACACCTGTAAAATTCTCCAATAGCTTATCTTATTCTCATGCTCGGTTGTTTAAAAAAGTTCAAATGTAAGCTTTACTGATTGCACTGATAGCTATCACAAATTTCCGTGGGATAATCACAGAATAAAGCACTTTGTAAATGGACTGTAATTGTAAATTGTCGGTAATAACGTAATGCTGGCATTGGTTAATTATGGGCTATATTTAATCCATATGTAACACACTAGTTACTTCAATTTGAGTCTGTAATAGCCCAGACTGATTTTAGATGTGAAAGATTTCTGTTCCAGCAACAATAAATCACAATGAGGGATGCTGGACTTTATTCTTTTAAAGCTTACAAGTCAAGTATTTCAACTTTACACAAAGTTAGAAACCGAAGGATAGGTCTACTTTGGGGTGCACAGGGTTGCTTTGTGTACTATAGATGCACTTCCCTTGGTTGATGCAATGATTGTTTCAGAGAAAAGTACTTTCATAGCTTTTTGTGAGTCTATTTTATTTAAGGAAGCCAGAAGACAGCTCCTAGCTGTCCCAGAGAAAGTAGCAGGGGCTCCCACTCGCAGACCCCTCCAACTGAGTACAAGACACGCAACAGGACCGAATATGAATGAAAAACGTGCTGCGCTGCCAAGATCTTTGTAGGGTATACTCCGTGCAACAAGCAGAACTACATTTCTAGACAGCAGCAGACATTGACCTTTAAAACAAACAAAAAAAAGTACGGTACAGCCCAAGCAGTCAGTATGATTTAAGCATTCAGATAAACTCTACAATTTAAGAAGTGAAATTCTGGTTCAGTTCAAGGCAAAGAGGAAAAAACTGCTATGAAAACTAATCAGATCTCCAGCTTCCTTAGCACAACAATATCTTTAGGCCCTTTATTTTTCTTTTTTAAAATCTTATTCATCATTACTATTAACATGCACCTCTCTTCTTTCCTTGCATGCCAAGGTATTGTTATCCAGAGCAAATATAATTTTCTCGGCTTTTTCGGAAGAGTTTTGGCAACTTTACCAGCAGTTTCCCAGAGGAAGGGCCATAAGAAGTCCTGCCATGGCACTCTGTCAGTCCTGATGAATGTTATTCCCCCCTCCACTGGACACATTGATTATTCAGTCCAAGGCCTTAAAAACTGTCATGTTAGTTACTTTTGTTCAGTTTTCAGAATCTGACTAATTCCTGAAGTCAGAGTTGATGCTGTCTGAAGTTGGGATCAGTAGAAGACTTTCTAATCCAGACAGTAGTCCTTAAGCCTTTAAATAAAACATTATAAAATCACCGTAGAGTCAAAAGCAGCCCAAGATAATGCCACAAAGCAGTGTAGGAGTTGTGCCTGCTGCGAACTGCAACCTTAGCTCGTACGGGACAGGGTAGCATTACGCATGAGGGTAGAAGCACCGTTGCATTCGTCCCTCTACATTTCACCAAGGTGATGGTGCTGGAGGTTAGCAGACAGGAATACAAGGCAATTAGCAAACTGACAAAAGGTATTTTCAGCATTTTGATGCAAAATATAATGACACCTGTGCAATAAGAGCTGTCACATGATGTTTTACATCATGTCATGATGATGTCACAAAACATACTGTAGCCTTTCAGATGATGTGCTACATCTTCTTACACCACTAAGTCACAAATTGTTTAAACAGCCTGTGTTCATTTTGAATTAGTGTTAACTGTTTGCAAAGTCACACGTAAATAAAAACAAGAGTGTAGTAAGAATAACGTTAGTCATGACCATATTACGGCTATCAAAAAAAATTACTGAAAGTGCTACATGACACCCGAGTAGCAACTTCAGGAGAAGTTACAGGTTAGCATTTGAGTTGTGGCAGGCTACCAAGAAATGCCTGGCAGGCATGTTATCTTTTTAAAGAGTCAGAGAGACAAAACTTCAAAGGTATAACACAGCAAATAAACCACAGGTGCCCGACAACAACCACTGAACAGCAAATGATGCTGAGCACACCTCACTGCCAGACAGCTGGAGCAATACCAAGCATGTTGCTGTCATTCCCAGAAGTGCTCTCTTTGGAAAAGAATACCTCCAGGAATGTATATTAAAGGACTGGAAATGCTAATTTGCTGGCACCATTTCTCTCAAGAAATCTCCTGCTGGGGGGAGGGGGCGGGGGGGGATCAAAACAAGATCATAGAAATGTGTGTCTTCCTTTTCATTTAAACCCCAAATATGTTTGGGGCTTTTTTGCTTGTTTGGTGGTGTGGGGGGTTTTTTGGGGGTGGTGTGGTTTTTGTGGTTTTTGGGGGTTTTTTGGTTTTTTTTGGGGGGATGTGTGCATTGGTTGGTCTGTTTTTTATTTTATGGACCAAAATTGGCATTCCAGGTTTACTCAAAGTTATCACTTCTATGAACCACCCTGTGCACACAGAACTATTTCATGTGGTCATTACTTTCCTTGGCGCATACTTGAGAAGTTGTTAAAGCAAATTGCAACTGGTTTGCAGAATGTACATAGATTATTTTTTTCTTCTTTATTCCCTGTGCTGAAATAGCTACGACTAATAATAATCTGGTTTCATTTGCAAAATGTATATCCTTAGGCTGATCATATGATTCATAGAGATTGCAAAATAGAGTTTAAAAAAAGAAGTATTTTAGTTGCCTGGGTTATAAGAAATCAAGAAGTTACTTAACATCTGCAGCCAGAATTAACTATCTTAGGTACACAATGTATCTGGAGAGAACACAACAGCTCCTAAACTTGCCTGAACCTTGCTGCCAAAAGTTTGAGTCGAGTTTGTCGTTGGAAGATTTAGAGTGGCACTGAGCGAGGGGGAATTTCTCACAGGACTGCTGCAGGGAAGAGGTGGCCAGTGAACAGCAGTCCTGTGGTTTGGAGACTGAACGGCACACGTTTGGGCTGATCTTCAGTCCTCATTTACTGACTTTGAGTCCAGAGCAGATGTTCACGCTCTTTATAACAGGGAGGTTGGAAAATACTGCTTTGTTATGGAGAGACAATTACATCAGAAAAAGCCCAAATTAAGTTATGCGTCTGTGTTACAGGTGCTCCCCAGAAAGGGAAAAAAAGTGACTTTCTGCTCTGGTGAGATATGCTGGGCATCGCTGATAAAGAGCAATAACGTGTAAGCAAGTCGGCAAGCCAAGGGCAGCCCCCCCCCAGCGCTCACCCCAGCCAGCACTCAGACAAAGCCCTGCGCTGCCGGTCATACCTCAAGCAGCCTCCAGAAACCAAAAATAAAACCAAAATCTCTTTCAGAAGACCATACTCCAAAGTCGTGTGTCCCCCCCCCCGTCCTTCACCTTTTTCCACCACAGTTTTACTAACGCTAAAGAAAACCAACAACTATGTCATTCACAACACCACACTCAGCCTGCAGCGTTCACTGTCTTCTTGCTGTTGTGATGTAAAGATGGTGGTTTTGGATGCAGTCCTCACACTCTCTGCTTTGTTATCTTAGAATTTTTTTTTTT
>NW_009631590.1:50821-55486 GCF_000690535.1 Cariama cristata | reverse complement strand
TTTGTTTTTTTTTTTTTACATCAGCTATCAGGTAATGATCAGTAATAAGTCCAAAAGGCCAAATTGTCCAATCTGCTTTCACTGGCAAAAAAATTAGTTCTGTTGGCCTCCTAAAAACCAGACATATAGGAAGGCGAATATTTTCATTTCATGCACTAGACTCTTCTCAGTAACTCCAGTTACTGCAAAGTTAAATAACTAAGCTGACATAACTATTAAGTGGCTCTTTCGAGGTGAAAAATGGATTTCACAATTAAAAATCAATTTGATGCAATCCTACACTTCGATAAAGCAAAAATCCTTTATTTTCTAATAATTATTCATTGAGCACCTCTTGCATTGACCACACACTTAATGCTGTTCACTGTGCTTAATCATTTATTCAAAGAAAATCTCTCTCACCATCAAAAAGCCAGTGTCGGTTTTAATGACATGAGTCTTGTTTCTGCAGAGTTTACTGTCTGGCTTTTGAACTGCTGTTGATTTAGTAATAGCAAAGTCAAGGTTACAGATCTCGGGGTGCCCCAATTTTAACTAACTACCTGATATTAAGATGTTAGTAGACAGTCTTTTCAACTGCATTTAACGAATCAAACACACTTTATTTTAGGTATCACAGAGGAAGAAAAATGAGGAAAAAACTTTTGCTTCTAGCACTGGCATCAGCTGCAGTGAGCAGGGTTGTCCAGGGCAGCACAGATTTCACCATTACCCTTTGCTTGTGATGCCTGTTTAGGTTTTTAAAAAAAGGAAATGGAAAGGGAAATAAAAAGCTTTCCCATGCTATCTTCGAGGCAGAGAAAAGAGAACTGACCTGAAATGGTGCATCTGCGGGGCTAATACTGCTCCTGTGCTCGGCTGCAGGGTTGCTCTGCTGAATATAACAGCAAGAGCTCTGGGTACAGGGACAGAGGACCAGAGTTGTCTGGCTGTTAAAGAAGTTTCTCTTATTTCTGCTGAAATCACATGCATCAGTTCGCTAAGCAGTTTGCATCAACCAGCTTGCCTTTTCCTTAGAAAAGGTATGGTATAACCAGAGACGGAGTGCCACCGGCTGCATAAGAGCACCATATCTTCATCACTAAATAAAAGCAATTTTAAGGCAGCACCTCACGTCCTGCCTGTACATCTCAAACATACAAATAGGCATCACCACAGGCCACATAGCTGATACAGAAGTAGAGGTTTATACAACGATCCAGAATATCTGCTAGGGTAAGTAAGTACCGCTAATACAATGGCACTGTAGGACCATTTTGAGATGAGTGGGGTTATAATGCGTCTGCAAAATCAATTTTTGTATCTTGATTTAAAAGGTTAGCCCAAAGCAGTTTTTCTTACTTTGAAATTTTTATTTTTCTTTATTAAGTCTCTCCAACAGCTGAAAAAGCCCTTGAAATACACTTATGTAAACCTGTCTTTTGTGTTTGTCTCTACAAAAGAAAAGTTAGCACTGAATGTTGCCCTTGCCTGCGAACTGCACTTCTGGGGAGAAAATTCGGTCCCTTCCATTCGAGAAATGAAATTTGTTAAGTGCCTGGGCCACAAAGCAGCAATAAGACTGTTGGCAATTTGAAAGACCAAATTAAAAACAACAAAAAAAAGCAAACAGCTGAGACATTGAGCCTAAAAATTATCTACGACACAGGCATAGTAAAATGTTTTTACAAATTCTCCAAAGGATTTTTAATTATTACAGATTGTATTAATTAGGTAATTATGCAATAGATTGTTTTGGAACCTTTCCCATCTATTATGTATGCAATATTATGTATACATGTTTTTTAAAAACTGTCCAGCTTTGTAAACCTCCGCTCCAGTCCGATAGTCAGAGGGGTTACAAGGGTGCAATAAAGCACAGTTTTTGCCATGCTGTACACCACCTTGGAAGCAGAATAACAAGTGTGCTAAAGGAACAGTGGCACAAATTTTTTTAAAAGTCACGAAATATTATCTTTATTTAAGCAATAATGAGCAATGTACAAGGCTTCTCCTGAGGACTAATGACCATCTGGGAGGAGGTGATGGCTCAAAGCATAGCTCAGTGCCATTAACTCCAACTCATCATTATAGGGTGCTTATAAGGGATTTTATACCTTTGTAACACTACGTAGATAAGTAAAGCTCTGGGCAGTTAAACATTCATTTGTTTTTTTCAAGTAACGATATATACTTACTACCACACTTTGAAATAGAATCCCTACGCTGGGACCAGAAAAAGGTTCATGGAGGATAAAAAGAGAATTTGGCAACATTTTTTTTTTTCCTTCCCCCTTCTCTCCTTCCACTTTGCGATTTCTCTTTCGGATCAACAACAAAACTTGTAATCTTGAGAGAAACCCAAGTAGTCATAGTTTTTTAGTGGGTTTCTGCAGCTTTTAATTAGTCCAGAAAAAACAAAACTCCTCTCAGAAATGCCTCCTCTTCTTACCCTTGCAAAAGCCATGCAGGTAAGTATTAATACCGGTATTAGAGAAACACAGGCACAAAACCTTCCCACAGTTGGAAAGGAATGGGATGAATGTGCACTGACACTATTCTCTAGTTTAAGGGTCTTTCCCTTCCCTGGTGACAAGCCCACATCCCAAAGTTTAAATAAAATTGTAGTATGACTCCTCACCCCTCACTCTGGTAGGCTGAAGAAGCTAAAAACTTTTGTATCTGCTTCATTCCCTTTCTCCACCTCTGTCCTCAGCTGAATCAGTTTTTTTAGACCACACCACAGTTCAGAAAGTTGGTCTACTACCAGGTAAAAGAAAGCCAGGAGGAAAAAATCAATAGCAAACAATAAAAAAAACCAAAAACCCACAATTGAGAAAGAAGAGAGAAAAAAACCTAAAGCAAAAAAAAAAAAAAAGGTGAATATTTCTCTACCCCTTTCCACGTCACATTTGCCACAAAGCAGGTTTGCTGCAGCCAGGAGGAAAAAATCAATAGCAAACAATAAAAAAAAAAAACCCCACAATTGAGAAAGAAGAGAGGAAAAAAACTAAAGCAAAAAAAAAGGTGAATGTTTCTCTACCCCTTTCCACATCACATTTGCCACAAAGCAGGTTTGCTGGGACAGCAAATTGCAGCATCTACGGGCTAGAGGATGTAAGGTAGCAGTCACACATCTCTACACAAAAAATCAATAGCAAACAATAAAAAAAAAAAACCCCACAATTGAGAAAGAAGAGAGGAAAAAAACTAAAGCAAAAAAAAAGGTGAATGTTTCTCTACCCCTTTCCACATCACATTTGCCACAAAGCAGGTTTGCTGGGACAGCAAATTGCAGCATCTACGGGCTAGAGGATGTAAGGTAGCAGTCACACATCTCTACACCAAATATAAAAGCAGTTTGCAGTTGACTTTAATGAACAATGATTAAGAGGAAGAGGAGACTCCAGCCATGCCCTGCGGGCAGCGTGCCTGGGAGAGCCGTGCAGGGAGCAGAGTTCTGCTGGTGGGAAGGCGGTGGCCAGGAGGGCTGCAGAGGGCCTCCAAACCCTGCGGGGAGGGTCGAATGGGTACCAAAACCTAATATGAACTGAAAGCACTAATTGAGCCTGGAGAAGAGAGCTGGAGGGTTTTGTCTGACATTTGGGGGAGCAACTGGGGGAAATAAAAGAATTAAAAAGAAGACAGAAAAAGAAGCTAGTTTTGGAACATTTTGTAGACTTTATAAAAAAAAAAACACTAACTGCAGTTGAAGACAGCCCACAAATTGCACTAGTCCTGTAAAATCCCAGTCCTCACCATGATACTCTTCTCCAACCCAGCCATCAGATGATATAATCTCTTCACTACTTTAGTGCTTCTACACAAGGATACTTATGGATCTCAGATCAGTTGTCTTTAACCCCATTAACACTGTTTTAGCTCACATTCATCCCCTGTACCATCCAAACTTGGTATCCCCTTGGACTGAGGACCCATGTTAACCACGTGTATGATATCAGTTCATGCCTCCAATACTGGAACTTGCCTGACAAGTTTTCAGATACATTAAATCCTTAAATATGTAAAATAGAAAAAAAAACCAACCCCAAACCACAAAATACCCTCATCTTAGATTTCTAGCTAGCACTTTATAGTTTCACTCATTTTCTGACACATTGTTCAGGAAAGTGGAATTCTGGTCTCCTCCTCCCCCCCTCCTTTTGGCATGTTTAAACATTTTAAATTGTTACTCCAGTAGCCCACTAAATGATTTTGTTCTACTTCACCCACATTGCTTCATTTCTTGTATCACTGCTTGTCCTTTGATTACAATTGCAAATGGAAAATGTTTGAAAGTTGGTTTTGTTCTGAGAGCAGCTAGAAGCAAAGTGAATTAGTAGATTAGCCTGTTTGGCAAGTGAGACCCAAGCTCAGAGGGTACTGTAATAAATTTAATGTGCACATACTAAAGCTCCAAGTCCATATTGCACAATCATCACCTATTACAGCATCTAATTTAAAGATAGTTGCGGCCTTTGCCCAAAATTTGCAACACCTAAATAAACGGGGCTATTCTAGTTAATCAAAACATTTTCTCAGCCCAGCTCTCATGAAACAAATTGGCTGTTACCCCACTGCAGAAAAAGGAGACATATTTAAAATCAAAGCAAGGAGAAGAGGCATGGAGGTTATTTTGTCCACGTGTCATGTTTTGAAATTGCTCCTGGGCATCTTCAGAGCCGG
>NW_009631590.1:25823-50790 GCF_000690535.1 Cariama cristata | reverse complement strand
CTGCTGCCCACAGCACAGCAGAGCTAACACGGTGCTGGAGGCTTCCCCCTCTCCTCAACCCCCCTTTTTCTTTCAACTACCTTGAAATTCAGATTAAATGACAGTCCCAGAATAGGCTTCTTTTTCTGCTGCTAGTAACACAGATTCCCTAAAGCGTTTCAACAGTCTACAACATGTATTCGTGGGTAACCCGAGCCAGAAGCCTGGTGACAACTCGCTGGCACTGGCACGCTGACGCGCAGTACGATGGTCCATCTGGAGCACCGGGCAGAGGAGCCCTCGGTGGGTGCATGAAGCAGTGAGCTGCCCCCCTCAAGCAGAGCTGTGAAATCCCACACAGGTAGCCGACAGCAGGTCTCATGCCTACCAACAAATGCTGATCCCAAACCCCCTATTAGAAGCAGGAAGCGGTTCGTTAACACATCTTCTTCCCAACCAGATGGGTTCGAGCCCTGCAAAACAAACACGAACCATACGTGGGCACTTGGCAGAACTTGGGGCGTGACACCTTTTTGTGCGTGACATCATTATTATCCTTACTCTGCACAATGCATCTGAAGCACTTTAAAAGATGCAATACTCTTGTTACCTACTCCTTGCATACCATGGCCAAAGCAAAGAAATGATAGTTTTGACCTCAACAACAGCTACTGCCTTATGCAGGAGTGATGGGCAGTCGATTACGACCATAGCCCCCAGCCTGAGGCTTCTGTGCATCACAGGAGGTTCAACCCTACTCAGGAATTAGTCCTGTTCTCTTCCTTTTGGTGGAACAGCTGTTTCCAGGCCTGAAAAACTCAGAGGAAGCAAGGAGTTTCCACTATACATGGAATAAAGATACGGGCAATCAGCTGGTCACAGACACTTTGTCTCTCCATGAGGCATTGGTACCTCCAAGCTCATAGAGAGTTCAAGGCTGGTGCCTGGCATTACAAGGCCCCATCCAGCACCAGACCCACTGTCTTGTTGCAGGAGTAGCATATCTGTCATCTCTTACCTCTACATAAAGCAATGGCTCCTGCCAAGTTCCTACAACCCTTTGAAATGCATCCATTTGCCTGGTGATAAAGTGTTTTAAAACATGGCATATCACCATAAACCTACCAACGTGCTGCTTCTGCAGCATGTTTTATCAGTAGATCAAAACATTTTAGAAGTGAAGACACAAAGTACAACTTCGCCAATCTACCATGGGAAGAAACACATCCAGCAGAGGACGATACGCTCATGGTGACCTGCAAGGGCAGTATCAGAGGTAGGAGCATCATGTCCTAGATCACAAGATGTGTTGTTCCAGACATAACATGCAGTCTTCTCTTTTCTACCCTCCAGAAACCAAGGTAAAGAAGTTTCCTCCAGTCTCAGTGTCTGGGCCTGTTCCACAGACCATGCTGCGGGAGAGGAGCTTGATTTTCTACAGACATAGGTATTACGTCTGTGTCTGTACAGATTTAAACACCGTAGGAGAACAACATTGCACTTACACCAGAGTTGCAGACCAGTAGTGGTATCTTCACACTGCTTCCCTTCTCTAGAGTTCTTATTATGTTAAGCTTAGATCCCATTTCCGTGTGAGCCTCAAACATGAATATCTCCATTGAGAGATAGGTTAAAGTGGGAGAAAAGAAATACCGGCTTTCCAGCCGTTGCATGAGTATTTTGTAGCTAAAATCCACCAGTACGTACACACTGAGGTAAAAAGTCTGTCTTTACTTAGTTTCACCACGACTGCACTGAAATAAGGGCTGTTACAGAAAGATCCAAAACACCCAGAGTTTTTGCTCTAGAACAAGATATGAAAAGATATCAAGTATTTGGGGATAATCAGCAGTGGGGTAGATAATTAATTACAGGCATCTTAGCCCTACTTAAAACATATATGCTGCATATATACCTGGGGATGTTTATAACCCTCAAGAGCTGTTACAAGCAGCAATAAATGAGAAATGCAGAAGGACTGTATGTGCCTTTAGTACACGCAGTGACTGTTTCCTAAGAGCTCCAAGAGTGACACCAGGCTTAGGAGCAATTTGAGGGTGCAAAAAATGTGAATGTTAAGGACCAGCAGCAATGAAAAAAGTGGTTCTTCTTTTACCTACCAGCTAAGAGCAGGTATGTTTTAGCAGAAAACACACATGTAAAAAAGTCAGAGTTTCTACAGCATTCATATTTCTCTCTAATACCTTAATATTTTTTTTGTAATAAATAACCGGGGCTGTACATGCACCATTAACAAACCTTTGGAATCATAAAAAGGAAGAATAAAGTTAACCTAGTATGGCTAATTAAAATTAGTTTGTTGGGAGTTTAATCAATTAGCATAGAGTTTTCAAGGCAATATTGCTGCTGTTCACGCTCAGTGGAAGCACTTTCAGGCAGCCCTTTATTGCAACATCTATGTTCAGATGACCTTTACTTCATAAAGCACTGAGCTAAACATTTTATACACAGGGCAAAATCTGTTTATTGAAGGATGCCAGGGGACTGTCTTTAGGAATATGATTTGGCCTCACTTGGGTAATTTACCAAAGACAGAAGAAAGTTGCAAACCTATTTGTAGCCTTCATTTGAAAGGCATGCCATTTCTTTGTAATACTCCCTCATCTCAAGATTTGCACTGTGGTTCTGCAAATAAGCCTCCTCCCAGACAGATGCTATAGTGATAGTCCTGGTAAACCAAAAAACACAAAACACAGGACAAACAAACAAACAAACATCCTTCCACACAGCAGATGCTTTCTCAATTACTTAATTTGACTTTTGTGTAATTCAGACATGATTTCAGGGAATAATATTTTCCAGACAGAACTTATTTATTAAGCAGTTTGTGGTCAGGCATCAATTAACCAAAATAGGCAGCACATTTTTGGGAGTTGTTATATTCCCCATTCAGAGAGGAGCAGAGATAAGGGCGTTAACACCACTATCGGGGCCCCTAATTCAGAGGTCGGTATCCTCTGCGAGGATCCACCCTAGTGCTTGTGAAAGACCGACTGTTGAAATAGCACCTGATGTTTCACCCTGAACTCCCGCAGCATTTGCTGATTCATTGCCCACACGGAGGAAAAAGCACATTTACAGCTAGCAACAGTACCCTGCCTGGGCGAGTGATGTAAAACAGATTTCTGGGCTCGTTGTGGAAATCCCAGCATTTTTTCCTTATTTGCAGTCCAATTATTAACTTGGCTTTTCTGCAGTGAATGAGACGAGCAAATCCAAAAGGGTATTTAACTCAAAAAGGAGGAAATACTTCAATACAAAAATAAATGGTGTAAGCTCATCCTATTGTATTGTTATTTCTTTGCTGTACTTTCCAAGTTAAGACTTCTGTGGGCATTTCAGCTTGTTGCACAGCACAATCACCAAAGCCTGAACCCGGGCAAAGTTCTCCTATATGATATCGAGGAACAGCTCACGAAATGGGAAAACAGCTTCAGCCATACCATGGTACAACCCTGATCTCAGAAGCTAACCAAGGTCAGGCTGTGCTGTGCTCAAGCAATAGGCTTTTGAGGAAAAGCCTTTTGGCCGAGTGGGATGCGTGCAGTTTGGCAGGGCTCCCCACGCCCGGCGAGCAGATACCCTGGCAGGGTGCTGGGTATCCGGCGACATCTTTTGGCAAAGCTGTAAAATGAAGTTGCTGATGGGCATTGCGATGCCTAAAAACCCCATGGTGTATTTTTCCATGATCCCATGGGGACATGGATTTTCCCCAGAGTCAGCATACGAGGTAGTGTTCGTTTCCCAGCAACTGCTTTTTCTAAGCTAAGGTGAAGAGGGAACCACAGCTAAATTAAAGACAAAATAAAAAAATTTGTATGAAAGCTCCAGTTCTTGTCTTCGAGTTACACATAGGTCTGGATTTCCTTTCAGAAAACCATGATCCAGTTATGACTCCCTTCATAATCTTTCCTATATTAAACCATTACTGAGCGTTGTGGCTGGTTTTAATCTTTAAATGAATAATACCAAAAAGGTAGGTATTTTGGTAACAAATGAACAAGTTAGGTAACAAATGATCCAGTTTATGAAGTTGTCCAAAATTATTCAGGGAAAAAGCTAGCAAATATAATATGTTGCCTACTCACCATAAAGAGTCCATCCAGGACACTCACTGCTTTTATAAACAATATGTGATCTAATTCCTGAACTCCCCTCTGCCCTTTCCTTCACTTTTACTGAAGTTTCATGATTTATTTTTTTTTTTTTTAATGAAATGCATGGTACATTACAGCCGTAAGAGAGAAATATCAAGCCCTGTTTTTTCCTAGTTAGTTTTGACTGACTTGTATAAGTTCTTGAAGAAAGAACACCATATAGATAATTTCTAGAGGTAAGATGAGTTTCTATTGAAATACAAGTATTCTCCAAACCATATTGGATTTATTTTGCTCTTTGACAAAGAGGTGTTCAACCCAATTGTGGTTAATCTGAGCTGCTTGAATTATTTGCAATACACACTTCCTGCAAGTTCTGCATCTTCTCTCAAAAATTTCTTGCTTACAAATCATTCAGAAATTCAGATCTAACTATAGTTTTCTGATGATCAAGAACCACATAGTCGTATTTGCCAACTCCTGTAAATGCATTCCCATAATCTATCAACTAACATATACACTTTCAGTAATGGAAATGCTATTGAAAGGCTACCTGTATTAAATATCTATCTCAGAATAGAGTAAAATCATCTGTATGAACAAAAATCTCAGCAAAAAGTGGAATAGTTTTTAATGCAATGAATAATTTCTTGACAATTCCTTTCAGTTTAAAGGCTTCAACGTAACCAAATTTGTATTAACATTTGCCTATAATGATAAATATACTTATTCTTCAAGGCATAAAAGTGAAAGCACAAGCAATATTCTGGAAAACAGTCTTTTTTAAAAAAAATGCAGTTGTGATTATTCCTAGAAAGTAAACCAGACTTGCATAAATTCTCAGCTAAGTGTGGCCAAACCAAATTGTATCAGCTTCTCTCATCTAAACTTGTCATTTGCCTTCTTTTCCTCTGTTTTTCACTGAGGCCATGAAATTAGGAGTGTTTATTCAGAATCGCATTCAAAAAGGCAAGGACTGGGAAGAAAAAAAAAACACCTCCTCTTATTTATCAAATTCAGTAGCATCAGACAGGAGAAGTTCCCAGAATCCACTGTGAAATAACAATCATTAAGTTATGTTTCATGCAAAGTCCTATCTGGCCTTCGAAGTTTTAGATGGGTGGGAAAGGACAAAAGCATGTCTGCACCTTTTCCATAAGCTGTGAGACTGCTTTCTTTTGGGAGACTAAGAAACTCATATTTTTTTAAAATGACCCAAGTCAGATACACACATGCACACACACATATATATGCGTATGTATATATAAAGTATCATGAGTTATTTTGGTGATTTTGGATCAGCATCACATAAATAAAATTTAAATGCAGGAAAGTAAATATTTTCCTTTTTTTACTTCTCAGCCTTTCCCATCAATTACACTATAATAATGAGGAATTTAGGGGTTTGTTATTACAATTCTACAACTTCAATTACTTTCATTCCAAAGAAGTTTTCAAGCCAAAAAGAATTAAATAAAAAGAAGAAATTTCTTACAAGGTGCTGAAGTTGGTCTCTATCCTGGAGCAGGTCCTCATACTTCTGGCTCAGTAGAAGTTAAGTTCTCCCTGCTGCCAAGGGTCCAGGTTTTTAATCCAGTGAGAACCAAAAATACTCAGGATTGAGACACAAAAGTGGAAATTCAGCTCCAAATGAAGGCACTGATATTTTGATATCTGCCTGTTTACTGGGTATGCACGTCCACCATGGTCAAAGAACAGCAATTCAATGGAGTTCATGCAGTGCAAAAAGCAATTCAGAAGGCCAAATGAAGGTATCTGGCTTAGATTGGTCTGAAATGCTTTCCTAATTCCTTTTATTATATTGACTAGGTCTCACTGCCATAGAAGATCTTACGGACTGAAGTCATATGAGGTATCCTGATCTGGAGCAGAATCCAGCTACTAGTTTGCTAGAAAATCCCAACTACAACACTTAGGTTTAGGACAGAAAAAAACCCAAACAAACAACAAACCCATAGCTTTATAAACTTAGAGGATGCAGATTTTCAGTGGAAAAACAAGTACAAGAGATATTCTATTTAAATTGCTTCAGTATTATCTTAAATCAACACTCCATAACATATACAGGTTACTGAATTCCTTCCCACAGCTTGTTGTTGACTGAAAGCTGCTTGCATTAATTTCCATAACTCTTCAATTAGATCTTGAGACCAGTGTTTTCTAAACTGATAACATGGATTCAGACTCTTAACTACATACTTAAGGACCAAAGTAAAGGTAGGACAGTTTTAAAGTGTACTGGGCAACTGCCAAGAACTGCGATGAGGTCTTATATGTGCAGGTATTTCCATAGGCAGGTCCTGTCTGCTCTTCCAGGTTTCTCATGACTAATACCACTGTCCCTCTTCCAGAGGAAAAGGTCTTTGGGTCCATGAGCAGAAGGAACATTCCATCATCCCTATTTCATAGAAGATGTCAGCCCAAAAGTTTAATAGATGTTTATTGAATGTTTAGTTAAGGTCTTCCCATGTTCCTACTCTTCATTGTTTGGAGATGCTCACAGGCTGTCCCCAGCTCCTAAGCTTTTCTTTAAAATGTTGTATTTTCACCTAGCTTCATACTTTCCAGCTCATTACGTTTTCAGACCTGGTCTCTGTCTCAGGGAGACATCTGAACCCCTTTGGAAATACATCCTTCATGTTTGAAGCTCTCCAGGTGTTAATTTTATCTGGAGATAATAAAAACAGGCTTTCAGCTGAGAAAACATAGTAGATGATCTAGGTTTTTGTCCATTCTTTAACATACCTAGCCATATTAGCCAGGGATTACTTTTACCCATAGAATTCAAAGGAGTTAAACTCATGTAATTGAAAACTGCAAATCAAGTTCTTCCACCTCTTCTCTCCTTCAGCATCACTTTTAGTATGATAAAGTCAACAAAGGCCTAATCTTCAAAAGTGCTAAACAGAAACTGCATTGACATTTAAGAACATTTTAGTTACCACTTTGACTTCGAAATAAGTAGCGAAATTTGCAGACGTGCTTAGAGCAATAGGAGCAGCAGAAGGCTGAGAACATTTGGAAAGCTATCCCTGAAATTCATAAAAATTAGCAAGACTAATTATGAGCAACTTCACCAAGCTTGATGCTTAAACATTTCAGTTGACATCAGGGGTGAAGAAGGATTTGGAATTTCTCAAGAGCACCCAAAAAATTAACTGCTCATCTAAAATTCTTCCACTTATTCTGGCTCCTAAGCTGTTTTTCTACTCATGCAGCTAGCAGTCTGGCTTTTATGGTGGTTACAGACATTTCCATCATGATGCTAAAGATCACTGTCCCTTCACTGATTAAAAAGTTTTACATGAAAGCTGCTGCTCTGCTTCAACGTGGCTGAGTCCGAAGCAGGACTGAAGGTTGCTATGAAGGAGACGGTCAAAGTGGAGAGGAGCAAGAAGTTGTGGACAGCAACAAGCAGCTACTCATAAAGAATCAATAAGACTTTGACGCTGTGGATACTTGCACAGTTTTGAGAACTGTAAACCTTATCCAGAGAATCTGCATGGTCTTATATTTGCCAGAATTGTACTAAGGTCTTACCATCTTTATAGACATGTATTTCTATGACCATAGTAATCTATTTAATTTTCACCAGATATATGCCAAAATCTGATTCCCTGCAATTTTCCTTACTTATTTCTGTTCCTTCATTTTTATGTTTAAAAACTTGCCACTTTAGTCCCATTTATGAAGAAATCTGCCTGAAAGTAAGTGCTCAAATTTATTGCTCAGCTTTACTGATTGTGTACCTGAAAACCTACAACCTTCAGTAACTGGAAAGTAGATGAATGAACTGACTTAAAAAAAAAAAAAAAAAAAAAAAGTAGACTCAGGATGAATAAATGGCAACACACTCCCAATTCACCACAGCAGTCTGACCTGAACATCCCGAGGGAGAATCATTTTGTTAAGAATGAGTATGGCATGTTTGGGAAACGGCGCATTGTCAATATAATCTTTACAATTACAGTCATATGATCAGTACATCTGGAAAATAACAGTCAAGTGATTAGTCTGAACTTTGTCTGGATCAGGCAATTTTTACACGGCTCTGTCAAATGTCAGACCTCCTTCTCCCTCACCGATTTCAGAAATGTTGCACCATGATTTCAAGCAGTGAATCATCCTTCCCTGTGCCAACCATCTGTTTCGTCTGCCCCCTCAGTGTCTGAAATTAGATGACGGAGGGCAGGGCAGGCTTTCTAGAGTGGCCATTAATGTTAGTGGAGGAGGGGCTCTGGCGACAGATTTTCCATCTGAAATCATGGACTGTTAAAACTGGCAAGGACTAGAGAGGAGTGAGTAGAAAAATAATGCGAGGAAGAAGAATTAATAAAGGAACAGGGAGGAAAAAACCAGAAGAGAGCAAGGGACTGGGAAAACGAAAGGGGGGGGGAAGTAGAGGGAATGTGGTGACATTAATGAAGAAAAAAAAAGAGATACTTTTGAAAAATAAGAAACTAAGAGAACCCCACAAATTCCCTTGCACCTTTTCTGTTGGGTGGCTTGTTTGTTTGTTCTTTTAAGTGAACAGCAGCAATAAAAAAAAAAAAAAACACACAACACACCAAAAAAAAACCACACACAAAAAACCAAAAACAAACCAACCAAAACCACAAACCAAAAAAACCAAAACATCTTGCAGTGCGCACTAAAAATTTCAGCAGTCCTGATAGAGGTAACAGGAGGACCAGAGGAAAAACTGATGAGCAACATAAAAGAAGGAAGACGATTCCCAAGAGCTACACTTTAACTCCAGGACTGGCTATTTCCAGAAGAGAATCTGCAGAAGAGCAAGGATTAAGAAGAAGAATACTGGACCCTGGGAAGGTCATGCGTATGCATATACAAACAACAGGGAAGTGGCTGAGGGACTCTTGCAGACACTGCGTTTCACTGGCCATGGCCTACAAATTCCATTTTCATTCCAACTCATTTCTGAGCACCTCTACAGCAACAGGTCTAGACTTGCTTTTGATAGTCCATTCCCCATCTCCAGGAATATTTGGATGGGGAGAGTAGAAGATGACATTATTGTAATGCCCCCATCCTTTTTACAATAATAAAATCTCAAATTTAGAAACCAATGAAAATCAATATTTTGGGATGCAAAAAAGAAACAAAGCACAAAAGAAACATACAAACTCCGTCTTTGCTTTCTATTTTTTAACTCGGATCAAATGTTGTCCTACGTCATCCCAGGGGTATTGTAATACTTAGCACAACATGGAAGCATTAACTCCACCGACTGTCTCTGGTCTATCTTTCATCAGCGCAAGCATACAATGTCCCTTAGCATAAAGAAGAGGTTATGAATTGCATATGAATGAAGAGAGTTAGACCAACGAATTGGTCCTCTGCTTCAGTAATGAAAGGAAAATATTGCTGGAGAAATGTATTGTGCTTTTTTTAGTTGTCAAAAATACAATAAGAATCTTGGTTTATAAAAGTAAAAATCTTTCTCCGAGTACCAGTTTTCTGAAGTAGACTAGTTGGGAAATCCTACTTACCACTATCCAGAAATAACTAATTAGCTGCTGTAAACCTAAATTATACCAACTGCTTGATCTGTGGTTAGAATATGTGACATTTATCTATTATATGATTGAAGTGCTTATTATTATTGTAAGGAAGCAGTCACAGAATTGTATTGCTTGGCCAGCACAGGAATAGGGTTTTGTTGAATTTGGTCAAATACAAATAAGTCACTGACTTTGTCAGAAATCTAAAATTTTAGTATTGCATACAGGTCAATGACCTTTCTGTAATATTACTGCTACTGAACAACACATAGATTTATACACTATGTCTAATAGCATTGTCAAAACATGTGCTAATACATGTATTTTGTCAGATAAAAAAATATAGCATCCAATTTGTATCGTATGTATAGCTTTCTAGGGTGGCTATTAAAAAAAAAATAAAATGTTTATTTCCATGACAAGTTAGTTGTTTTTTTTTTTCTTAAATATTATTTGTGTACTGTATTAAAAAGAGCTTTTAAAAAAAAAGAAAACAAACACCAGCTTATCTGGGATAAGTGGAACAATGAGTTAAAGCGTTAGTTTTGGGGGACACTAGATAAATGCTATAAAAAAAGTTTATTTAAAGTAATATAACTTCTTATTTGCATTCGGTTTTAGAGTAGAAATATAGTATCAGCTTGCAGGTGGATTATTTATTCCTACAGTAAATTTTTGAACTGCCCCAATTCTGAAAAAAATCCAAAATATTGTATTTTACATGACAGACAGAAGTTAAACGTTTTCAAACGGTAATGGACCAAATTTTTAAGCGATCATCAAGTTGTGTTCTGATTTTGCATCCGCGATTTTGCACCTGCAGTCAAGCACAAAATTGTGGGCACAGTCAATTGTAAGAGTGTCTAGCTGTTTGATTGTACCAGCAAATTAAATAGTAACTGTTGATGCCTGGCTGCTAGCTGCTGCACCCATCGTGAAATTCAAAGACCAAATTAGATTGCTTTTAAAATAAAATGATGTTCATATCTGAACAAAGTTACCAGTATACTTCCTGCATTTAATGACACATTCACACACATCAGATTGACTGAAAGTGGAAAGCAGCCTCCTTTCTGAACTGAACCTGCACTAAGATCATTTTGAAAAACAAACTTACTTTTGATTTGCAGTTATAATGCACCTTTTTCTTCTGCATGTAGTTCAGACCCCTATATGATTTTCAGCACCACTTTTCTGTTGTGATCACACTGTCCTTTCTGCCCTCAGGGTTGACCAGTAAAGGTGAGTAAATACAAATATCTCTTTGGTGAGTTATTTACCTACCTTCTGGGAGAAATAATGCAATAAATCTGTTTAATTCGCAGTTTTAAAATTAATGGACACCTGACCATTGCTATGGGTAACCCTTGGGTATCTGTATGTTCAATGTTAGATACTATTTTCTTGTCATTCACCCAAAGATGTACCATCCACAACCAGAATAAAGTTTGCCTATTAGTTCAGCTTAACGTTACACTGTAGAGCCATGTCTTTGTCACTGTTTTCACTTTATGACAGATTTCAGGGGAAGCCATTACTACTCACAGCAGCAGGTTTGGCAGAGAAAAAAAAACAAACAAAACTTTCATAATTAATGTATGGTAACTTTCTTGCCCTTACAGAGGAGCAGAAATCTCTCATTTTTATCCCACTGCCGTTATCCCATAACAGATATTCTTAGCAGCCAGGAGAAGCAACAGGCTAGCACTAATAGGAAAGGGAACCTGTTTGAGGCTGCTGCCATTCCCATCTGTTTTTCTGCTTGCAGTTTTGGGGACATTCAAATTCTTCTTGCTTCCATTTGGAGTATAGGCATTCATCGTGCTGTGATACCAGGGTTTTTTTTTTACTGTTTCCCTTCAGCTTCTGTACTGTTTCATTTCTTCAAGACCCCTGTGTTATTCTTCAGCTCTCTCTTCCTTTTCTCCCCGCCCAAAAGGAAGAAGTACTTGAAATTCTTACGATTTCGTGGACTGACACTTCAGCGACTGCTGTCCCCTGCAAGCATTCACAATGTTTCCTCTAGTTTTGTTGGTCATTCCCAGTAGTTTGTAAGTTTTCACAAATGAGACAATGGCTTTGACTGCTTGCTCAATGCCTCTTCCACTAATGCAAGGCCAGCAAGGTTCATGAAGGCCAGCCCATAACCCTCGACTGGGGCATACAGAAAAAAGATGACGACTTCATTTCTATGGAGCAGGGAAGAGAAAAAAATGTGAAAGGGAAATGTGAAAGATTATTTGGATCAGTAGGACCATTAGGAGATTACAGTGCTATGGAAAGACACACTATCTTAGGAGAGAGTAAGCAATGGTACCTAAAATTTCATTAAGATGGCCTCTAGATTTTAATGTACAACCAGTCAGAGTTCACCCAACTCTCACCTGGCTTTAACTGAATATCATGTATAATTTGATTCTTATTAATAAGAAAATAAATTTCCCTTTCTACCCAGAAAGATCAAATAGCACATAAAAGCTATTGCAGATTCTTTTTATTATTATTTTGTGAGTAAGACTGATGAGTTTGCTCTATTTCTAATATTAGACAGAAGTCTTAGTGAGGTCAGAAAGATCCAAAAATTTCCCAGAGAATTACAATTAGTTCAACAAAACAGTAAATAACCTTAAAACATTGTTTTGTTCTTCTGTAGGTTGAAATAGAAAATTCTTTCCTTTCTTGTCCCCCGTTCAATCTCTGGTGGGCGAGACTACCCATGTTTGTAGTCAGGCAGCTGGCTAAAAATCACCGATAAAAGCAAATGGTGTAAGTACAAAGCACAGAAAAGCCTAAGTCTTCCTTTAATGCTTTGCTAGCACTTCACTAATAGGCCCATAGGGTACAGTCAGTCAATAATAACCCAATAAAATCAATAACGATAAACAAGAGTCAGTGTTCTAATAAAAATAGCATTTTTAAAATCCAAACCAGCTGTTTCAGTGTTATGTACAAACACGGGCCTGGTGCTAGGGTTTACCCTGTTTCCAAGTATCGATGTTCAGCTGCCAGTTCTGCATACAGTTGCCTCGGAGGAGGCTGAAGTGATGGACAATACGCAATCACAGTTTATTACCAAGGTGAACACACGCATTTATTGCTTACTTTCTTCTGTGATTTTATTGATGCTCTTGAAGTTTGTCCATGAAGATTTGACACCAAAGGCTCAAGCCGTCTTTTAGGGAAAAAATGAACAAACACTTTATACAGCTTTTAAGACTATTCAAATATGTTAGGAAGATTAATTAGAATTTACAGAATTTAGAATCAAGTTTAACTTTATTTACAATCCCTTTGATATGCAGAGTTTTATTTAATATTACAAGCTACAGAACTGAAGCACAGGTTTGTAGAAAGAGTCATCCCGATCTTATACGTAACACAAAGCTTTTGAGTACTTTGATCTTCCCGCTAACGGGACCTCCGGTTCCAAAAAGAAATACAAGGCATTTGAGGCCAGAAGTGGTTCAGCCTAACGCAGATACCACAGATAAGAAAGAAGCTACTGCTAGATAACTGTAACTGAAGATGGGTGACATCAGAGAACAGAAAAAAATCTTGAACGCCAACTGCCCTTATGGACACGAAAGAAATACGTCAGTACCATAACAAGGAGAAGGAGGGAGAGAAAGACAGGGGAATGCTATTAAGCAAAAGGATAGCTAGGTAAATGGGTTGCATGCATCCATCTTTCCTTCCCCATTGTGGTAAGACAATTTCTGCATCTGACTTGTTTTGATGAGCAGTCTGGCCAGGGCACAGTTAAAGTCTGACCGTGTACTGTTACACAGAGGTCCTACCAAGAAGGTGCATGCAGATCTGGGTATTAGATTGCTACTCACTCTTTTATCAAAACTAAAGCTGAAAGCAAATAAAGATTGTTTTAGCTCGAGTAATAGTCACACAGGTGAAAAAGGAAATCACAAAACCTACAGCTCCTGAGAAAAGTCTCTGGTCAAAGATAATTTTCAACAATTACCCTGTAGTTGGATATCCTGATGTAGATAAACAGAGAGAAAATTCTCCATAAAACAGATTTGGCTCTCATTTACACTCAAAAATCCACCCCTTTAATGGCATGAAGGATGCTTCCTATCTTTTTCCTATCTATCCTTAGACATATTTTTTTTTACTGCGTGATGAAATTTATCTTCTAATATACAGCTTCTTCTGAATGCTCTCTGACAAACCCCATCAAAAAGTGCTATGCTATGCTCCAATCATATGTAGAGTAATGGTTTACTCATTTTCTGCATGAAAAGATGGGCACAGTACTTTGCAGAAACCATCAAACCTCTCATTTTGTGTGCTCTTTCTACAGTGCTCCTTTTGCCAACATCATTAATTGCACATGCCTGTGTCGCATATACTAAGAAACACAGGCCTGGCCAAAAGCAGTTCCTGGCACCAATGCCATTCTGATATATGCATTTCAGCTTAACAGTATTATCAACACATGGTTTTGAATCTTACTCAAAAAAAAAAAGTTTTATCGTCTCCATTACCAGCAAAGAAGGGAAAAGTTCTCCAATTCAAGGTATAATTTAAGAGAGAGTGGGGAACATCTTATAACAAGAACTGAGAACCCACAAGCTTATCCTTTTGGCTGGGATAGAGTGGTACAAGGTTTCTAATATCCTTCAAGACAACCATTATTTTACTGCAGAGACAAAAGACCATGCTTTGTGTACATTTTTATGAGAGAGAGGTGTGGACTTCCAATCAGATGGAAAGGCATAGTTACGTGCTTGCGAAATGAATTACACCGATGTCTGTTATAAATCTTTAACATAGCTCATGAGATCAATTAAGATGTTCAAGCAGCTACAAAAAGGATGATTGAGGCAAATGGTAACATCAGGATGACCATATGGTAAGGGAACGCTAGAACTGCGTGGACATAAAACGCGAGCCATCGAAGTGCCACCACTAACCGCGCATGAAACAGCAAGCGGGTAAGCAGCAAGATATTGAGAAAAATACCAGAAGGAGAAAAGAACAGCATGGGAACTGATGTACATGCAGGGTCCAATAATACGAGACTCGAAGAAGGGCAAGGTGCTTGATTCCTACAAGTCGCAGGTGCAAGGTTTTGGCACACCGCAGAGTTGACGTTCTGAATCCCAACGGGTGCTGGAGGAGAGTGTGTGGCCCAGCCTCAGCACACCACATGGAAAACATAGCTGAACGTTTAAAATAATTATATTTAGTATGAGATGATCAGCTGTAAACAGCAGCGATTTTATCTTTCTCCTGACCTGCAGGGACGGAACAAATTAATTGACTGGCCCTTTTTAAGATCTCAGACAGTTTCTCTCGAGATTGCCCATTGGGCTGCGTTACTGCGAGCCATCATCTCTGCAGGAAACAATGGCCTATGGACAACTTGCTTCACATGCAGTTGCGTTATTATAAGGTGATAACAGCACCATTAAGTCGTATCGCTGCTGCACTAAGGTTAAAAGACTTATTTCCTAAGGTTGTTCAAGCTGCTGAACTGCAATAGATAATTTAGTCTAACCTTTCACAGCAGTCCTAAATCCATACTTACTAATGAAAGCAGTGGTGCATGGGGGAAACCACATCCTCAGCACCTGATTATGAATGGGGACACTCAGCACAGAACCCACCTTTTTCAGACTCCTATTCCTTCTTCGAGTAAGAGACAATTTACATAGTTAGAATAGTAGACAGCTAGAGCTTAAGAATCTATAAAATAATGGAAGTAAAGATGAAACTAAGTTCTGATCATTCATTTCCCTCCCATACTTATTCTAAAAACTTACCTTGAATAATAATAAAAATAGTTCTATCTAATATTTTGTAAGGGTTGGAGTTTCACACTCTTTGATCTCAAAAAAACTAACAGGAAGTAGATTATTTGTGTTAGATCGTGTTTAACCCTATCCTTAACAATAATTGTCCTCAGGTGCCTAAAATTTAAGAGTATTCAATATTTTTTATTGTGTTTATTTTTCAAGTCAACGTTTTTAGATTTGATTCTTTCCTCTTGCTGAGTCAATACTGCCCAGAAATAAAGTTATTTTCCGTGTTAAAAAACGGAAGAAACATTTTGATAGAAAATTTTACAAATTTACAAGATAATGTTACTGTCCACCCAATACAAAGTACTTTTTTTTAAAAGGGGGAAAAATTGAATAAATGGTTTTGCTTCCAACTCTGGTTTACACAGTGACTAGAGCCAAAACTGGTGAAACATGAGGCCATCGAGGTGAATGAGAGTATTAAGACATTTTGAAAATTAGCTTCCATGTATAGAAAAATGGCTAGAAAAATTTTCATTTAATAAAAGTTACACTTTTTTCTCTTTGTGCATGTTCTGTTCTACAAACATAGAGAGATAGAAGGATTTTACATGGTTTTGAGTCAGTTGAGATTTATGTGAGGACTCGCTACAAGTTCAGCAAAAGACCAAGCGAATTCTCTTTTGATATGCCAGGAAATTGGGGAAGGCGGGTCACATTACCATTTGCACAAATATTTTGTATCACAACTTAAGAGAGGTGGACACATACACTAACTGTATATGCCGCAATCATAGGCCAGGTGCATCTTGGTGCTCAGAGCCTAAAAAACAAATCTGTCCATTCTCTCTTGAAGAAACACTCCATTAAGGGATCAGGACCACCTGACTTGGACCTCTTATAAAAAAGCAACCAGCTAGTTTTTGCTGCCCCTATGACTTGAGCAGAGAACCCTGATGGCAGCTTTCCTACTTTCTTTGATGGAGAAAAAGCTGAATTTCTGCCTCTAGCGGAGGGAGAAGTAAATAAGTGGGGGAAATAGCATCCCTTGAGTGATTGCCAAGAATTCCCACAAAAAATAAACACAGTCTGGTGGTTATGTTCTTAACAGCTGTGTTAATGGGGTTAAAGAAACCTTAAAGAAACTCTGTCTTTTTTTAAATGAGCCCTGTTCTTAAAAACCTGATACGGTACAAGTTTTGCTTTTAAACCCAGCGTGGTTTGCAACTGAGAAAAGTGTCGGTCCAGCAGTGGTGGCAATTCCTGAGAGGATGCGTAGGGGCCTCTGTCCTGGGACAGCCACGGGCTGCAGGCAGGATGGCAATTGCCAGGGCTGTGCAAAGCCTCAATAACTTCTTACAAAGAGCCTGTGGTAAGCAAAGTGCTGAGTTTGGGTATAGCAGCTATATGTGGCACTTCATCGTACTCTGTTTCCTTATATAGCTTAACTTCAATGATATCAAGTCAGAGGTTTCTTTAAAGCATAACTAAGGTTCCGTCTATTAAAAACTCCAAACAAAAAAAACCCAGCAACACAGAAACAAAATAGTGTAGAAAAGGATTTTCACACTTAGGTTTTGTTTCTCTTGTGCATTCTCACGGAATGAAGTTTAGGATAGAGAATTACCACCTCTGATCCTATCCCCAGTCCTTTCTCAATATAGGCAATGGTCTCAGTCCAATGTCAATATAACTATTTTTCTTGAAATAAAGCACGGCAGGAAAATACTATGGAAGGCATCAAGGCAAATGAAAAACAATGCTGTGGATTGCCAACTGTACATACTTCCCCACGATTACAACATTAGCTTTTGCTTTCTCAACTTATTTATTGGTATTTCTGTAGCACTTAGGTTCCTGTGGCATAAACGCTGTATCCATTGTGATAGCATGTTATTATTGTGTACACTGGATTTCTGAAGAGGAGAAAAAGCAGCATTTAGTGAGCAAAATTGTCTCCTCGGCATCATTAATGATAGTCCAGAGCCTTAATGTAACCTCACCTTCCGTACGCGCTTTGGGCCTCATGAGATCCACAGGCATGCAAAAGGGACGCACAGCACCCAACAAGAAAGTTAATTACTCATTAGCTTAACCTTCTTTAATATAACTCAGACAAGCCAAAGCAGCTATTGATACTTGACAGAAAGAGTAAGGACATGGGTTTTGTTTGCACACTGCAAACCTTTTCACCCAGTTCACCGTCCTTCACAAGAGAGTCTAACCGCCTCTCCGTAGCCTTGTCGTCTAACACCATCTCCACCTCCCACTTACAAAAAAATAATAAATAAATGTAGAAACACACAACTAACAGTCCTTGTGTCTCCTCCATCTGGTCAACCTCCCCATCTAACATCTTGCCCCCAAGACCTCCTGCCCAGGCATGAGGCAGCATCTCTGCTGCCTCAGGTGTGAAGCCAGGGAGGGTAGGGCAAGGGAGGTGGCCCTGGGGACAGGGACATGCCACAGGACAGGGACACGAAGGGACAGGCATTACCCAAGGGAGCTTGTTTGATCCTGTGCCCCTTGCTGGCTCACATGAGGCTGGCTGCTAAATCCGCTGCCTCCTTTGGAAAGAGCAACTGCCTTCAGATTACTTCTCTGTTAGCACGGAGTTAGTAAAATAGCCATTACCCAAATCACACATGCATTTGCAGATCAAGGGCACCACTGCAGCCTGACAAAAAAGGCCAAGGAGATATTTTTCAAGCTATAATCAATCTGCCAAAGGAATACAATATTCCACAGTATTTAGGGCAGAAAAAATAAAAAAGTTAGCAGCACAAACAGCAACAGCAGTGAGGGTCTCCCCAAGTAGCATATCTTTGAGAACAGTGAATCATTTCAATCTCCTTGCAAATGTCAGACGCCTGATTCTCCATGTCATCTGTGGCTCTGAAACGGTTTCAAGCAAGACCTGCTGTCGCTGCAGGGGGTTAGAGAAGCTGTCGCAGGAGGGACGGCAGCGCGCGGTGCTTGGCAGGGACGGCAGCCTGAGATGCCTTCGCACCTCGCTGCAATCGGCCAACTGCCGCAGCTGCACAGCCATGCCGGGTCTGTGCCCGGAGCTGGGTCTGTGCGTCAGAAGGAGATGCTGGAGCATGGCAGAGGGATGCACAGAGCAAAGTGTTTGTTTCATGCTGTCCGAGCATACAACAGCCACACAGATTCTCAGTTACAGTACCCCATACAGGTAACTTTGGGTCTCCTGCTATCCCAAGGACTAGCTCGTCCTCTGCTCACAGTTACTGTCTACTGATGGACATGCTTAGATTGAGGCCAGCACTGCAGAGCCCCAACTGCATTTCCCGTAGTTGGCATCGTCTCCCAAGGGTAGGTGTGGGGTCTCCAATACACAACTGCCCCAGCACACCCAACTCCATCTGGCACACAGCAAAAGGACCACTGCAGAATAAGTATCCCCAGCTGCTGGGTGACACCAGTGCAAGACCTTTTCTTTACAAAACAGAAGAAAGAAGATAATAGAAGAAAAGGCACAGAAGTGATCCTACTGCAACTTGTGGGTGCATATGTGGCCATGTAAGAATTAGAATAATCTCCTTTCCGGTCGGATTGTAGAAATGTTAAATGAGAGGTTTAAACCTCTTCAGATACATCCCTTAACTTCTACTCCATGCACATTAGATGCCCTGAGGGATATCTTGTTGCAGCTGCGCCTGATCCTACCTTTGAGCATGCTTTTTCTCGCTGCCTCAAAACTGCCTGAAAGCAACTTCTTGTAACTATTGAATTAGAGGTGATTGTCATTGCAGCGTGTGGGCTTGGGCAACAGTCATTTTTATGTTCCTACCTGGCACACTGCGTTGCTATCATCCCAAGCATGGAGCTCCATCTGACACAGCCTTGCTGGCAGGAAAAGGGCTAATGAGGCTGCAGGAGACCCCCAAGCTGACCATGTCCCACCCTCTGCAGCAAGCAGAGAGCAGCTAGAAGGGACCAGGTCCCTCTACATTTGCTCTGCTCTACTCCCTGCAAATATTTCAACTGAAACCATAGGCTAGAGGTGGGCAACATGTCAGCCGTACCTTGCTTTGCTCAAAAAACTATGCAGACTGCAAAACTGTAACATTTTGTGAACTTGTCTTTAAATAAATGCCCATGAACCAAAAACGGTATTCTACATAGCAAGAAACCCTTTAGCTTTAAAGTTTCAAAACAATCTCTCCACTTTAAGTAACTTCTCATGTTGAATGTTTGCTTTGAGTTTGAACACAAAATTTAACACAAAACCATTTTTTTCTGTTCTAACTTTGGTTGAAAATGGTGAACCAAAGTGACTATTAAATCAAGCCTTTTGGAGACAGGGGAAATTTAGAACCATCCACGAACCTAAGCACCAGCTGTAAGAACAGACCTGCCAAAGAGTCTCCTCTGACCCCCAGACTTTGGTCCCAATGACCCATCTCTACCATCCCATCACATAGGTAGAGGTACAGAGCGATACACAACCTGATGCAAGAGAAACCTGGGCAGGGAAATGAGCAGGACACTTATGCAAGGGCAGTAAACACTATGTTAAATTCTTCAAGATTTGAAGACAGGTTTATTTTGCATGTGGATAGTGAAGGTGCTATAGTAAAGTCGATGTGAAGAGTCAAAGGGAATGGGAGACGCCAACAACGGGCAGAGGAGGAGAGAGTTTATTCAAGACAGAAGGCAGTCTTGAGTGTTCAAAGAGCTGTACTTTGGCCCCTTCTTCTCATACCAGATGGATTTTCTGGCTGAGACTTATCTGTAATTTTCCTCATAGCTACTTTACAAAGTGAACAGAGCAAAGAAACCACTTGGATCTGGTTTTCCTAGAACAGGAGAGAGAATATCCTCAGTGGTGTTTTGGATCTAATAAGTCACAGGAGGCACCTTACCCCTCACCTCCCAGTTCATGCATTCGTTGCATTTCTCTGATTACAATCCAGTTTTCACGCTTCCCACTTGACTCTAAATTATACAAAAGAGTTTGATTAGGTTCAAAAGAGGAGCTCAGGAAAGCTTCAGAAAATCATATGAGTCTCTTAAATATGTATGCTAGGAAGTCTATGTGTTCAAGGTCTTCACGACCAGAACATGGGAATACCAGCTTGCTCTAAAGTTGAAACCAAATCAACAACCTAAACATCATCAAACTGGGGATGCTGGGAAGAGAGTCTAGATCCAGGTTTTTCATCTGGCATAATCTAGTGATATTCTGGCCCAGACCCAAATGTGCCAAAATGCTTTGGTGTTCTAAGCCACGTTAAAGCCCTCGTGTGCAGCTCTGTTCCATGCTTCCCAAATTCTCTTTTCTCTTTTGTAGACAAAACCCCCCAATTTTCATACATTCCAGAAATGCTTTATGTTTGATTTTAAAAGCAATGATTACTCCACTGTCTTTTTTTTGTTTGAGGCCAAAAGAGTGTCACATACCAACGAAGAGTTAGGTGAGAAAAAAAATGGAACTTCTCACCTGATTGCTACATAGAAAGTAAACGGGCTACAACAATGTTACACAAATTGTTCCCAGCAAACATAGCTTTCTGCCTTTTTGCAATAAAGTATAACAAGTAAAAATTCCTGCACTTTCTAGGTCTTTAAGGATGAATTCCAATTTGATGGGTTTGGGGGCTATAAACAAAGAGCTGACTTCAATGCGTATGTCATCCTAGATCTCTGAACTTTATGAGCACAAAAAGAGAAATAATTCAACCATAAGAGTGATGTATAAGGAGCATCAAGGTCCTGACTTAAACCTGCAAAAGGAAATAGATTCAGAGTTAAACCTGAAAATCTGGGCTGACTTGAGCCTAACTCATGCTCTTGTGGGCTGGAGGGAAAAGAAGAGGGATGGAAGACGTGAATTCGTGTAACTTCAGCATAGTACTAGAGTCAAGACGTTTTAACTTAAGCCTGAATTTGATAATGGGCTCTTGCTTAAGGAAAGACACAACGATCATATCTGGAGGCCACGCAAGAGACGTTTCCCCCACCAGCCTCTTCTCGCAAGCAGAGCACTGTGTGACCCTGCGTGCCTGCATGGTTGTGTGATAAGCGCTGGTTGGGCATTGAGCTCTGCCCTGTAGAGCTCCTGCACCAACCCAAAGCCTCCTCAATGGCCAAAAAAAAAAGTTTGTGTAGGGCTTGCCTGCGTAGAGCAACCTCTTACAACCAGGTCCAAGGCAGCCAGACAAAACTGGAGTGAGAGTTACTAATAAAAAATGCATGTGTTTCATAAAAATAACCATAGGATAATTTCTCTACCAAGTTTTAGCTAAAAAACTTTTAACGGGCTACTTATAAAGCCATGAAACCAGTCATTTACTCTTGCTACCCATTCGCTTGTGCATATAGAAGAGACTCAGGTTTTTCATGGTGTAAGTCCAGTGTCATAGTTTTCATTCTTTTCCTCCAGAGACTCTCAGAATCCCAGATTATGTGAATTTTAATACCACATATTAATAAAAAGATGTAGTCAGAATACTGAATTCATTACATCGTTTTTGTAAACTCCTGGAAAATTGACATGTGACTGAAAGGAACATAAGAAAATAAGCAATTCCTAAAAAAAACCAAAACAAAACAAAACACCACCCCCTACACACATATACACTTCCTGATTCATTCTCTGCTATAGCAGACTTTGAAGAGAAGATACCACTGTAAAAGAAACACATCTTTGCTTGTGAAGGCATTTTCAAAATATACAAAAATACTATTTATACCTCCTTCATGCCTTATCTTTTACTGATGCTTAGAACTGTCTCCCGCTCAAACACTAGGCCTATTCTTTAGTGAAAACCTTCTTAAGAATACAGAGCCAGAAAATTAGCTTGTACTTTAAACCTATTACATCATTGGGGCAGGGAAAGGAGAAATAAGGGAATTTGGAAAGACACTCTGAAGACAAAGAGATGCTCATCTGTAACGCAAACCCTGCAAACATGTCATCTCTAAGAGGTGTATAAAGCATAAAAACAGCTTAATGACACACACAGCATTTTGCAAGTCCAAGACTGTACAGGGCCAGTGTAGTGTCCATCCTACCACAGAGGTTACAGACCATGGGGTCAAAACAATTCCTGAAACCTCAGAGATAACCTCCAAAATTTGCAAGTGTCTCTTCCACTCCCCTTCCAGCTCCTGTGCATCTGGGCCAGCCCAGCGCATCCCTCATGATCCATGAACCTCACAATCTGTCACTTCTCGGAGAGGGCCACCATGCAGTCACCCATGGTCCCAGCAAGGCAGGGCAGGAACTAGCAGTGGGGCTTATCACAACTTGCTTGCTTTTGGACATTAAATGCTATCTTTATGCACACAAAATACCATGTTTTACACCACTTTCAGGATCAGGTCCTTCCAAGATTAAAAAATCCAAACACAAACACACAAAGAAACATATAACAATTGCAAATATTGTGATTTTTGTCTGTGGGAACACAGATGCAGCACGAGTGCATCAGCTTCAGTGATCTTGCAGGTTTCTGGAGTTACCAAACTTAGTTTCAGATTGGCTTGCAGGAAGACTACAAACTTTAATTAGTGCAATGAGAGGGGAGTGGGTGAACAAGTCCAAAGCCTCCTTCTGAATAATTGTCTATTTGTTTATTATTACAGCTTCCACAGGCTAATTATTTGCTTAAGAAAGCACCTTTAAAAAATCCATGCATAAAAAAATCAGCCATTTGTTTTTCCAGTGTGGGGTTTACACTTGAAGTTTCAGCAACATAATGTACCAGATATTTGATGTTACAGATGGTTGTGGGGAACCAGAAATACTTGAAGGAGGCAGGCAGGATGTACTTTTTGTATCTCTTACCAAGAGCTAATGCGTTCTCAGTAGCTTTTTAGCAAGAAATTCAGCAGAATTGCATTGACTCACAATCACTTCTCCAAACCTGAATGAAGAGGCAGCTACAGGGGCTGTGCTAATTGTGCTAAAGCACACACGAATGTTGTGCTGGAAGTTGCACTTGTGGTTCCAAAAGGGAGTCTAAAACTTTACACTTCTATTTAAAACTTTGATGGCACATAGGATTCTCTTGGGATGCACCCTGAGAAGCACCAAAAGCCAGCACTACTTTTTGCGTGCTCCCCACCCTGCTTTTGCACAGATACCAGGTCTCTCCTCCCCTTGTTCCCTCTCCCTTTCTAGTGTTAACAGTTAATTATGACACATATGCCAATTAGCGTTCCAGCCCTGTGATCAATGACCCACGCGCCTCTGAAACGCGGGCGATGCGGTTCCTCCAGGAGGAGCCACCATGCAAGTACCAAAGGGTTAATCCCGGAGTGAATTCTTCAGATGTGTAATTTAAAACTTCATAACTGCTGAAAATTGGAGCCCACATAATTTATTTTCTTTGGTCTGGGCACATTTGCCTCATGCTTGGCTGTGGCTGACTTCAGAGAGACACACCTAAAGCCCTCAAGTGTCCCAAGTGGCCCATGTCAGTTGTGCAGAGAGATTGTGGTACTTGGAGGAAACCCAAGGATTAGGTGTTCCTGAGAAGGTTTTTTTGGCTCTACAAAGCCCACGGATGTCATGGGAATAGGCTGCACTCCTTCCCCCCGCCTTGAAGGCCACATATCAACGGGGGTATCTAACCACTCAGAGACAGGCTTTGCACAAAGGTATACATTAAAATAAATAGAACATGCGACCAAAAAGCATACAGAGAGGGAAGGAGGAATTGCCGAGCAGAGATGGGGAAACAATTGCTTCATTGTGGAGCTGGCAGCAAGGAATCGCAGAGCCGAGCTCCACCTACAGTCCCCTTCGCAAAGCTGACTCCAGGAGCTGCGAGCGACCCTGGCTTTCCTCCGCCAACTGCTCCGGGAGGCTTTTTGTTTCAATTTTTATTTAATTTTTTTTTTTTTCCCCCCCCAATAATTGTTTTCACTGCAAAGAGATCCGCATTTGTATTTTGGCTGAATGTGAATGCGGGTAAAGCTATTGCATTGTCCGAATACTTGTAAGGTTAGTTTGCTTTCTGTATTTTGAAAGTAAATAGCCTGCTTTTTCCTGGAATTTATTTTAGGATTCTGTCTCTATCACTGGCTTTCATTTGCACCAGCTTCATATCATCTGACAGTATTTCACATTTTTATTGCAGTTTGATTGCAGTGCAGTAGTTTCATCATTCCAGGAAAAAAAAAAGTTTGTCTAAATTGTACACTCGCCCTTCTTAAAAAAATATTCAAGCTTCAAAAAATGATTGGGGTTGTAACTTTTAAAAGCAGTAGCCAGCTTCTGAAAGGATCAAGTAAAATCATTCCTATTTTCTACTTAAAAAATAGTCTTAGACACTAATTCAAGCTGTGACATTGGTGGCACACATTAGTATATCTCCTGCAGAAGATACACATTTGAGGCAGAGTACTGGGTCACACAAGAGGGCTGCATGCCCAAGTAAGTGGTAACTGCATCTAAAACCTGGTCACCAGCGTGGGTCACCCTCACAGCCTCGTCGCATTTCGGCAGAGCCCCAGGAGGCAGCAGGGCTGAGGTCAGCGCCATCCAACACTTTCTGCCCTGTGGCATCTTGCATGGTGGGTTTTCACCCAGGTG
>NW_009631590.1:0-25792 GCF_000690535.1 Cariama cristata | reverse complement strand
CTGTCTCATTGCCCGGGATGCAGCTCCTCTGCGGACGAGATTACAATCCTTCCTGAGAAAAGCTGGTGATAGCAACCACTGACCTTCAAAAGGTTAGTTGGTCAGGTCCCCAGCTACAAGACCACTGTCCCCACACTAGCCATGAGCACCTTGAGAAGAAAGGAATTGTTACCAACTGTGCAAAGAGTACATGTCTACAGCCAAAGCTCATCTCCCCCAGATCCAGAAGGGATTGGAAAGTTAAATTGATGCCCATCTCCTGGGCAACATCTTCCACCACCTCCTAGAAGGCCTTATACAAGGAGCTCTGCAAGCATGCTGGGTGCCCCTTAAGTGATAGTAGAAACCAAAAAGGAATAAAGAGGTACTTTGTGGGTATTGTGTTCCTTTCTGTTAACTCAGACTCATACAAACCCCCCATGATAGATCAGTGTGCTCCATTTGATACCCAATCTCTTGACAGTGGCAGCACCAGGTCTGTTAAGTGGTAGAAGTCCTCTTCCATTAGAGAAATTCCTACATTTGGCTTCCTGCCGTAATGTTGTTTGGAAAGACAAAAATTAAGATGTACACCAAATCTTGGAAGGAGGAAAGGAGGCAAGCTTAAATCACCCCAAGGACATTCATGAGCAGCATTTCTTTTCATCTGAGACAGCAAGGCCAATCTGGTTTACATCAGTTGGAGTACGCTGCTCAGAAATCTCTGCAGAGTAGGAGTAACCAAGCCATGATCTCCTACTCCTCAGACTGTTGCTTTTTTAAAAAAAAAAGTCACAGAAGCAATAGAAGCAACAGGGATAACTAAGGCTCAGAGACAGCCTCGATGTTTGCCATGGAGACATTGTCCATGCCCAAAGGAGATGGAGGGGGGCACGGTCTTAAGCGGGGAGCAAGAAGAATGCAGTGAGACACAGAAGGAAGATCTCACTAGGAATAAAGTAGGAGATCATTAATTTGCTAATCTATTTATAAAAGGTTTTTAAAGTCCTATCATGATCTACTAAGGCAAAAACCCTCTTATACACTCAACATATGAGAAATGGCAGACAAGTCATTTAAAAATTCTCCATCTCTTGCAAGAATTTTTAATGAGCATTATTATTATCTCACTTCATGGCCCAATATGTCCAAAATTTACATAACTTTCAAATGGTAGTAGGTATTAGCATTCTTGCATCCTAGGTGAGAAAGCAAGTACAAAAGATTGAGTGATTTGGATGTCAACGGCAGCGTTAGAAATAGAACACACTGTTCCACCTCCTGTGCAGAGCTACTGCAACGGTTTATTCTCGATACACACTTTTATGAGGCAGATATTTGACCTGTTACACTATGATGCATAAAATAATAAGTAATGAGTGGGTGGGTGATCTCACCAGTGTCTTTAAACCTCCTGCAATGTGTGGGTTACAAGGTTTGAATCACACAGAAGTAGTATCAAATTTGCATGCTGTTTCAAAGAAACTGCAGGAGAAGGAGCACCTCACTGGTGAAGAATGCAGAAAATTAAAAAACCTGAAACAAGAATGAGAGGTGATTCAAATAGAAACTATAATGAGAACATAAAGCAAGAATATCTACCCATAGAAAAAAAAGCAGAAGATGTTCAGTCAAGAACTTCTGAGAATTTTTATCCTTGACAAATGCCTTCCCATTTAGAGAGAAGCTATATTGATAAATATATATTTAATCTTATTTGGAGAAAAAAAAGAACAGGTGCGACATTGATCCCTCCCATCACTGTCAACCAGAGCAACTCCTCTATCTCAGCTCCCACCCAGCTGCCAAACCAGTACAAACAACATCAGAACAACTATGGAGTTGATGTCGCAGAAAGACAGACATTACATTTATCCAAACATTCATCTGCGCCCAGGCTGAGTTTCTACCTCTACATTATCCAGAGCTCCAAGCAACCAGGAGTCTCAGGAGGTGACTCTGCCATAAGACCGCATGGTCAGGTCCCTTATTTTTGAATGAAATCACTGGGTTTTTCCAAATGTAAGATCAGAGACCATGGATGAAGGCCACTTTTTTTTTTTTTTTTTATATATATAGCAAAATCCTTAGGAGAATAAGTACACTGTATTTCTTCAATTCAATGCTGATATATCTGATTTCCCTCCAGGACAGACCAAACATTAAATAACATTGAACAGGCTGAGTGCATAGCTAAAATACTTGCAATGAAAAGTTTTCATTCTCAGCTTATTTCCTAGTTTACAAAAGCTCTTATCAAAAAAGCTCTCTAAATTGGAATTAGTTAGTGATCCAGGTCTCTAAAGCCCAGGGACTGGAAGTGAAGATTTCTTAATTATACCAGCAGGGGCTTGATTTCTATTCTTAGTGCAGCTGGGTAACGTTGTTAGGTTCTTGCAGAGCACT
Organism: Cariama cristata; assembly: GCF_000690535.1. Taxonomy (NCBI): domain Eukaryota; kingdom Metazoa; phylum Chordata; class Aves; order Cariamiformes; family Cariamidae; genus Cariama; species Cariama cristata. Next base: position 23,407 of record NW_009631590.1, on the reverse strand, counting down.
GTTTTTCGTTGGCAGGGATAGCCCCTGGTTTACTTTGACAAAAATATAGAGCTCTTGAAATTGAAGCATCTTCACACACCGCGTGTAGCAGAGCACATATGCTTTAGCCACACATGCAACCAGCTCTTCAGCAGAGCCCAGGTTCCTTTAAAGTTCAATAGCTGCTTACTTGGGAATCTAATCACCAGTCTCAGAGTTTTAACTGACCTAAACCTCTTAAATTTTTTTTTTTTTTTTTCCTCCCAATGGGCCTTTGCAATACCTTAGTTTTCCCCTTCCTCCTGAAGGAGCTAGCTGCTCAGCTGCAAATTCACCTACAGAAAAGGCTAGAGACCAGCCTCATAAAAAAAAGTTTTGGGACCATGACCTAGGTGACAAGGGGTATCACAAGAACTCCCAACATTAAAAACAGTCCACTTAGAGTGACTGAACTTCTGTACAAATCACTTCCCTCCTATATTACAAGAATGTACCCAACCATACAGAAAAATAACCAAAACCAGCCTCGGATTATATAGAATAAGACATTTTACCCCAAGAAAGAAATCACTACAGATTGACTATGCAGCTCTAAAATCCTTGAAATACTCTAATAAAACAACTCGCTGAATAAAATGTGGTGCAAAATATGATAACACATACCCATAGCTGCAGTTTAAGTGCATTGGGCGTAAGGGGCGGGGGAATGAGGCATATTAGTTTATCTTCTTAAGGTTCCTGGACTGAATCCAAAGAATTGGGTTCAATCCCCAAGTAGGTCATATTTTTTTCTCTCATTAAAAGATTTGACTCATACTGGCAATGTTCTCTGAAGAAAAATGAACTCTGGACTCAGAACGAGATAGAGCTGTAGTTGTTAAGGCAACTATTTAAATCTCATAAGCTCATCATTGTTAGTCACCTTTGCAAGAGGAGGCTGGTGGTCATCCTCCCTATCTCTCTTTTTTGCCTGGACAACACACACACACACCCTTGGAAAACTCTGGCAGGGCAAGTCAACTGCACGTCACAAGGCAACTGGTGGTCACATGCAATGCTATTTTTAAAAAAGGCATAGAAATTTTGCATCTTTACATTCCTGTCTGTTCAAGCTGTTTTATCAAAACTCCGACTTTCTTGCTGGGAAACTGTTCCCTCTTTGGTACCTTTCCTGCCAAAATCCAACTGTAACAACAAAAGTTTATAAACAATGAAAATTCCAGCTGCTTGACATCAGCGATGTGAAGCTTTCACTTCACACTGATACAAATATTTACCCTGAGCTCTGGCAAAGCTTTCCTTGCCCATGTCGCCCTTAATCATACATTTTTCCTTGATTGAGTTATGCTTTCCAGTACGTGATTTGCTCTGGTTTACTTTTTAACACATCCCAGAGGCTTCGTCAAAATCAGCTCTGTGCAGGCCATGTCATTTGGTAGCTGCCAAACATGCTATTCAGAAGGACCTTGGCAAATGGCAAAACAGCGTCTTTTTCTAACTGCTCTAATAAATGTGTTTGTTCTTTTCTGGCCACCATTTATTTTTTAGATCCCACATATCCATAAAGCAATGAGCCAAGAAAGTAAGCAGAAACACACTCATTTTCCCTTTAATCTACTCCCTTGAGGCAATATGCTGACTTCTCTTACAGACACCTTATAGCTAAGAAGCTGCAAACTATCGATGACTCACTTTTTATTATTATTTACGAGACAGAAATGTTATTATTAGAGGGAGCGATAATAAAGAATCACTTTGTTGCTGTTTTAAAACTTGCAAAACTAAATATGCAGGAGTCAAAACAAACATAACTCTACCTGAACAAACAGGATCTTCATAGACCGTTTTGACAATTATAATTAAATATATTCTTCCAAAAGAAAGAAAAATAAGCAGATTTCTCAATTACATTCATATAAAGCCAAGTGCAAAAAGGAAGAAAATCTTATTTACAATAGCTAACATGGAGAAGAGGAATTTCTTTCTACCTGTTCCTGAAAGCAGACTCAAATCTTAACCAGTATAAGAAATTTTTCTTCTCCTTCCCTTTTGATGTCTACCTCCCACTTTTCACTGGGAGAGGAAGAAGGAAAGCAACAAAGACAAAAAGATGTTGAAAAAAGTTTGGGACCTGGGCAGAAATTTTCAAAACTTTGCAAGGAAGTTTGTTCTTACAAGACATAGCCCAGCTTCTGGTTTATCTTTGTGTGCAGGGATGATGATAGATAGACTGGTGTCAGTGAAGCAAGATGGGAATTCTGCTACCAACTTAAACAGGTTTTCATTCAGAACATGTATTTGCATGACATATTTGGCTGTAAATGTGATTAAACACAGACTTGGAACAAATTTCTTGTTCATATACCTTTTCTCAATGTCCATTTGTAGTTACTCTTCTTTCCCAGGATTTACTCTAACATTATACTTGCAAGAAGTGCAAGAAGAAGCAGCAAAGAGCTGCCTTTTTAAAAAAAAAAAAAAAAAACCACATTATTATTTGGACAAATAAACAACTATTTCATTTTTAGTTAATTAAAAGGCAAATCTTAAACCCAAGTTTATGCTTGGTATACTACTAAACGATCTGAAATCAAATCTACTGTTTACAGTGCCGATCCATAGTACAAGTTGGATGTATGAATCGGCTTCCAACTCTTCCTTAAGACAGATCAGTCAACCTTGGGCAGAGACTGATCATCCGCACCTGAAGTAGCTCTAAATCACTATCACATGTAACTAGCAGCCTATTCAAGTAAATCAGCACCATTTACAGGTTGCTGCTCCTGACCCACCTGAAAAATAACTCAGATGACTTGAATTTATTTACTATTTCAATAAAATTTTGGTCCATACATCAGAGGGTCCCAGATGAGTTGTTTGAAACTCAAATACTTTAGTTCCGAGTTTCAAAGACAATTTTTTTTTCTTTTTTTTTTCTTTCTATCTAAACTTTGTTTACTACTGGAGTTCCACAGCAAAAGCAAGAAAATTTAAAAACAAAAGAAGTTATAGTCCTAATAAACCACTCTAGTTCAGGTCAAAACTAGGCAGTAGATTAATAAATCTTCATATAATCTTTATCTAAAAATTAAATATTTCAATAAAACATAAATTCTATGATAATTTATGTATTTGGGATTTAATTAAGAAACTTTTGCTTAGTTCGTATAAGACAAAACTATACTGAAATATATATTCGTGAATCTTGTGATCCTGGCATCAGCTACAGCTTACCACTAGGGCTTTCAGGAGAAGTGGCAAAAGGGAAAAGCAATCTGGGATGACTTTTGTATGGCAAATTGTTAAGCAACTGACAGATTCACACTTCAAGCTGGTCACTGCACATGACTTAAGCACAGCATCTGCAGTGAATTTTCAGCTCTGGCTGAAGGAGGAGAATCACCCAGGGTGGCCCCTTCTCCAGTCCCAGCATGGCAGGAATAGAGAAGACTGATAGTTGTGATAAAAATCAAATTAGAAAAATCAACCTCGAGAATTTAGAGGACAGATTAGATTCAGTCTCTCACATTTTTCTACAATGTCCTGGCTAAACCTGACATTTGCATTACCTAGCTTCAGTCTTTAAATAGAAAATACTTTAAAGTTGCTAGGCGCATGCGGAATGTTTTGAAATCCTCTAGTAAAACAACATTTTATGTCAAAGTCATTTAGGAGCCTAAGTCCCATATACCTCTATTTGTAATCTATATTTTTAAAAAAATTTATTCCAGAATCACATTAGGGACATTTTCACACTTATATTAAGGCAGTATGACAGGAATCCAATAATTGTACATATTGTGGCTACTGTCAGCCTTACAGATATGCGTTTTCATCGCTTGAGTTTCTGGGTTCATTTAGAAATGAAAATATCATGACATGGTACTAGGGTGTTAGAATTCCCCCAAAGCAACTGGAAAAATGAATCATCAGAATGAGCTAAAATTTAATCAACCTAAACATCAAAAAAAGAACAAAAAACCCACCCCAGAACACAGCAACATAACACATTGGCTAGTCTCACAGACCCAAGTGACGGAAGTTTCCTTTACCTAACAAGATATTTGTGCCTCAGCTGGTCATTCCTAACACCCTCAACAGTCAACAGACAGAAAAAGGTGCCTCTAGGAAGTAATTTATTTCATTGCAAGGAAGAAATGCTAAGCTCAATTCACCTGCCCAAACCAAATGATCCATGGGTCCTCCAAATTACATGACACAGGACATGTATGGAGCACACAACCACGAGAAGTTGCAGCAGGAGCTTCTCATTGGGTAGGTACTTGTGGCCAACTCAGCCCCAAAATGCATTATATTAGCCACACCTTAGAAGGTAACATTCCTCTCTGCTGACCATAATGGTAGCCCAGACGACTAGCTCAACTGTAGACATTCACAGTATCGGCAGGCAAAGTCAGGGAGATGCACCTAACTCATGTGCCAAAACACAACTTGTCACAGCAAACTGACCTGCAAAGCAAAGGAGGGTTTCACACAATCTACAGGTACTAAACTCGAATGATTAATAAGCTAACAGAAAAATAATCAAGAATTACATCTTTCTACAGATGAAAACAGAAGTTCAAATGTACCACCAATAATCCAAGGACAGATTTACCATCTCCACTTGCACAGTACTCTTATTCCCAGAATTAATCCCATCACCAGTTGCTGGTCAGAGGAAAAAAAAAATACATAGGAAGGCTGAGAAAAACAGAAGTGGAAACCATATGCTTTATTATTCAAATTATTGAATTTTTTTAAGTTACACGTGAAATTAACAATTTGGACTGAAACCACCTTCCAATGTCTCCAAGGCTCACTCAAGAGTTAAAAAAAATCAAAAACCTTTCAAGGCTTTTGACCACATTAAGGAAAATATCAAAAACATACTCAGATAAGATGCCTCTGTTGAATCAGTCATGTTTCACGTAACATTTTTGTTGATTGAAAGCAGTTCAGGTCAAAACAAGTTAAGAGATCCTTATTTTAGTATCTTACATGCTTATAAATTCAAAGCTTTTTGTCATTGGAGTGAAAAAAAAGGTAATACTGACTCCAACATCAAAATTTCACTGTGGATTTCAACGACTGCTCTGAAGAATTTCCTGGAGTTTGACAGGACTGAATAGATGCAACAAATGACACAGCTATTCTCTACATGCACTGTGAACGTCTTCCAACAGCTTCTCTATTCCTCTACCTCTCCAGCGAATCTCACAAAGTAATTTATTGAAGTCTCTTGTCTCTTTACCTTTTCCCTCAGTGTTTGCAGCTTCTTCCTAGTGTTGAAAAAAGTGGACACTTTTCTCCTTCATCTGCAAACAGACTTATTTTCCCTCCTGTGTTTCCAAGACTGCAAGAACTAAAGTGGATCTCTGCAACTAAGTAGGTTTTTTTATTAAAACTCAGATTTTTTTTTTTTTTTCTCCCCACAGCGATGTCAAAGGGAAAGTTCACTACTCTAGTTCTGTTTGTCATTCCCAGGTGCAGGGTCAGTAGAGGGAGCACAAGAGCACACAGAAAAATGTTAAAGAGCTACAAAAAATCCTTACTTAATATTCAGTTGCACTTACTCTTATTTTTCGGGGGTTGTTTTCTTGAATATTCCCATCTACGTCACCAGGTAACAAATGCTTAAAAATTCTGTAAGACAGTCATGTTACTTTGAGGAAAAAACTGACCCAAACCCCAAAAGCAGTCTAGATTAACAGCTGGAAAGCTCTCTGTCACCAAGCAGAAAACCAAACAACTCTCTTAAAATAGGCATCTTAATCTTAATGCTGATTAACTTCCTATTTTAATAAAGGTCACAAAGTATTTCCGACCACGTTCAGTACGTAGCTTGTAATAAAATATAATGATCACAGCATAATTCATCAGGATCCACCAAAAACGGTCAGTTCTATCGAGACCTTGGTCAAACTTTTGTTTATTACATAACTGAAAACAAGACAAAGTTTTCTTCATTTTCGATTCTGTAATTAAACACAAATCTCTGTCCAGGTTCATCCAAAATCTGCTAAATTCCCAAAGTTTAAGAATTCTTCATGTCTGGCTGCCAGAAATCTCTGGAGTTAACTTGAGCTAATTTGGAGCTATTTATGTTTTTTATCAAAACTATAGGAAATTCAATAATTTTTCATGGTTTTGGCTTGATATCAAATACAACACTGCATTTCTAAGTGTGCTTCATTTCAACTTTTCAGCTTGATTTGAACATCAAAGTAAGATCGGAAGGACAAATCCATTTCTCGTACTATTGAATACAAGTCCGGAGCGCTCACACTGATTTTATTGGTGGTATTCCAGCCTTACACCATTTTTAATTAAAGCTTTCACGTGCATGTCAAGGTTGAGGGCAAAAAACCCCCACCCAACAACTCTTTCCATGAATCCTTGCAAACCACTGAGCTGAATATTCTTCTCGTTACTGTGCATAAAACTGTGCTACACTTTGGGGTGCAAACGCCTAGCAGAGGACCGAGAGCAGTTGCATGACTAAGTATACACAAGATTGTGCTCTTCCATGTCATTTCAAGCTAATTACATAAAATTGTGTTCTTTAGTCATGACTGAAAGTTCTTTGAAGACCCAGTAACTTATTTGGAACGGCTTTAAAAACGGTGAAATACCCTATTGCAGATTCATTTTCCCAAAACTACAATATTCATCAAAAGATTTTTTATTTTTTTACTTCCTATCCAAATCAACCAATTCTCTGCAAAACAGAAGATACTAATTTTTTGCTTCTTGCATTTTCACACATGAAATATGGAGTACTATGGTTTTGTAGAAGAAGAATGAGAATGGAGAAACAGGAAGACAAAAGAGAATAAGAAAAATCACAAAAATTTTCAGTCGAATTCATACATTAAGTCTAGCATGCATTAAACTTCTCCAGAACTGCTCTATAAAGCTATCTGATTATTTCCTTATACGCCAACACAGATCACACTCGGAGTCCTGAGATAGATATTCCACCATTTAAAAAACAGAGATCGCTTCCAGTCTTTCCATCTTTGAAGGATTTTAACTTGGCCACTGAATATGCCAGCAAAACTTTCTTCCTTCTGCTCTTGATAGGCCATCACAGAATCAGAGCCCAAGTATGCAAACTCAAGGGTAGGTCTCATATTAAAGTCTAATCAAGCATTAAAAAGAAAATAAAAGGAAAAAAAAAAAGAATCTTCTGGAATATTTGAATACCTTAGGATTCTCAAAGACCATGAAAACGCCTGACAGTATCTTTCATACACAATTCCTGCATTTTGTATATTGGCTATCTGGGGTCTTAACTGCTACCACAGGACTTCAAGAAATTCCCATGTAGTATTTTAATATTCTTTTGAATTGAGTTACCACACTGCTCAGACTATATCTTTTTTCATTCATGAATCATTTTCTTCTGCTGTCTAGTTCCCATCTCGTGTGAATTGAGGTTAATATTTACTTATCTATATTCAAATATTTATTTATATACATTCAGCAAGTATGAATCCGCCCAAGTGTCATTAAAGTATTATATTTCTTGCACTTGTTTAAAGCAGGGACCCATTCTGAAAGGTCAGAGTGGATAAATAGTGTGTTTATTGGCTCCCAGTTAGCTCTATATCACATTTGTGCATCTGAAAGTTATCCTTTGGATAGCTAAGCTTTGGAAAAAAAAAATCAAGCTCATTATATACATCATGCAGGTTGTATAAGAAATGATGATAATAACAAGGCTACCTTGTCCCATCTAGGTCACTACCTTTAAGTCAAGATTCCCGTGACCTTATTCATTATATTAGGGTTCTGGTGGAGATTTATGTCCACAAACATGAGATGCCCAAATGATTCATAATTATAGGAACTTTCAATTTTTTGCTATGTCACAGCAAGACACCAACACCTCCAAGAAGCTGCCTTTAAGTTAATGGCTAAGAGTTTTCTGAAAAACAAGCTCCTTTCCAAGAGCTCAAAAAAAACCACCCAGAAACTGAGACCCGCAAAGTGGTTTAAAACATCATTGTTTTATACATGAAGTGGTTTACATATCAATTGAAAGCAGAGATAGAATCCTGACTGATAATACTACCTACAGTGAACTATATTTCACACCATTAAATTAAAAGAACCAGATAATGACTATTTCAGAGTTACAGAAGATTTTGCAAAAGCCCTGCTTATAGAACAAATTTCAATATTATTTTTATTTCAAATAAGTTAATATCAAAACTATAGTATAAGCAATTGAAAACTCTAAACCAAGAACACTGAGACATCATTGATTATAGCAGTATCCATGTACACAGGATACCTTTGTAAAATACATGAGAGATGGCACTAATAAAAGATACAGCTAATCTGACTTTATGGAGACTCAGAGAAATGCACAATGCTGTACTACTATCCTGTCAGGTAATCTACTGCCTCTTTAAATAAATCTAAATATTAGGTCTAGGAGGGATCAACCTGAGAAAAATGCTAAAATATAACTGCTAAAGTTAATACTTACTTAATACTTGCTTTTCTACAAGACTTAAAATGAAAAGGCTTTCCAACTATTATAAGATGTACAGTCTTAATCTACATTTCAATAAGATATTTAAAGGCAATGCTGAAACTGTCAAGGACCCTTTCTTAAGCCTGAGAGAGGCCTACAAAGGACTGCTGACAGTTTCGTTTTCTGTGACATGGAAGTATTATTTTATCAAGAAAATGTTATTATATTTGTATTCATTTTAGCACTCCTCTTTGCGGACTCTTCAAAACCCCCAGATGTATTCGGTGGTACAACTGCTATAGTACCACTTGTGTTGTCAGGAACCCTTACGATAAAGGTAGATGAAGAGATTAGCATAAATGTACATTCTTCTGTCATGTTTTATACAGAAAGGCTAAACATGAAACTAGAATGAAATTTCTCACTGTGATACCCATAAACTGTGAATGTACTTTAAAATGTGTCGTTCAACCTGTTGTTTTCCTGTAACGGCCAAAAAACTATAGAGGGGTTTTAGAAGAGATCTTCATTGTTACTATTTATGTATGTCGTTAACATTAATATGTATATTCCTTCTTCATGCTAAATACACTTTTTTGTATTTTTATTTTTAATCTTTGTCGTAGACATTTCAAAAATAGCATACTATTCACCTTGTTAAATTAACTCTTTCATTAATAACATGGCTCCAGTTAGAAAAAAGCTATATGTATACACTCACACGAGAATAAAAGACCACAAAGAGTTTCTAATTAGTCACATGTGGACTCAAACGCAGACTTATATGCTATAAACCAACACTGAAGTGTATAAGAAACTGTCAGTCAGATCAAAAGTCAATCCAAAATCTTCCCATTTGCAGAGCTGAGATGCTGTCACAGTTAGTTAGCCGTAAATGTTTAAAACAGCAACCAAACTTTCATTCTAATTGAGCATGAGTTGAAAGGCTGCACACTTTGATGTCTTTGCTTTTATCATTTGTATATAGCTAAAAACAGCAGGGTAATTTTTTTTTCTTCTCTTAGAAATAGGAGACATTACTTCTTATTGAAAATATACAGGTAGGTCAAGCTGTATTTATGGAGCCAATGTATGGTTTTCAATCATGCATGTAATCACTTACAGCACTGGAGTCCTCAAAAGTGCAATTACAGTAGTTTCTCAGTACTATTTAACCTTTTCTTCCTGTCAGTTGTTGACCAAATCGTAAAAAAATGCATCTTCGGAGTATTATCTGGAATAAGATCCTACATCTCTTAGGGAAACCGATCCCAAGGACTTCAACGGCATTGTCATTTTTCAATCCTTTAATTTTTCAGGAGGGGAGAGGGCAGCAGAGCCTGTTTGCAGGAAGCGTATTTAGGCAGATGCCTACAATCTGAGAACATGTTAACAGAAACTTGAGAGGTAGCAATGAAAAGTCCAGGTCTAATCTTATTATAGAAACACTCTGTCTGTTCTACAAGGGAAATACACACAAAACACCAGTCGGGTGGAGCAAAGGAGCCCCTCACTGCAGTTCAAGGCAGAGCACAAAGACACCCAACACAGGGTGTCTCAGACTACCCCTCCTCTTTTTTATGGGACAAAAAGACCTGCAACAAAAAAAAAAGTTAACAACACAACATTCATGCCTCTCACTTCACTGGGGCCACAAAAAAAAAAAAAAAAAAAAAAAGGTGTTATTACCTTCAACAGACACTACAATACGCCCAAAATCCATCACCTGCCTGACAGTCTTTGCCTGTGCTGGGCGATGCAGGGGTTAAACTTAATGCTGTGATTTATGGCTCCCCAGCACAGCTGAGGCTGGGCAATATCACCGTATGCCCAGCCGGGTTCACTTGTCCCCTGCTAGAACATGAGCCTCGATCTAAATCTACTTTGATTACCAGCACCAACATGCATGAAAAGGAGGGGAGGTGAAGGAGCAGCAAGGAGACGCATCTTCTTGAAACTGAGAATCTCTCATCGAGATTCTCCGTGATACAGGGACTTTTCTCCTTCCCTGTGCTAAGCAACACACCTTGGACAGGACAGCGCCTGCAGACAGCTGGCCCCATCCCGCACGCAGGTGTCACAGTGTTAGCCTTGTCATTATTGTACCAGTTGGAGAAAACCCACACGCACAAATTCACTGACCACTATTGATGGCCAGCTGACTTTAATTACTACAGAATAACAGCGACAGGACAGACCCATGGGCTAACGAGCCATGTGTCTGATGAACTGGCTCCTCCTCCACTTTACATCCCTGGGGATAGGGTTGCAAATGCTGTCCCTGCAGACAGCCACCCTCCTCCAAACTCCACAAAAGTTCTTGCTTCCAAAAAAACCTCACCCCTCATGTGGTTCAGCATTTGTTTAAATCCTAGCTCTTTCTCCTGAGACAGGAACTTAGCAGGAATTTATTGCAATCTGAAGAAAGCAGTCTCAGCATACTTCTGTGTGAATGAAAGGAGAAATTTAAGACGGAACCTCAAGGCAGCTATTCCTTGGCCTGGAGTTGCAGCCTTCCATGTGCAGGCTTGCATACATTTTGTGCCAAAACTCACACGGGTGTGTGTGTAACCAAATCGTTATCAGACCTAACCTGTGCTGACAGAAAACAAAAATTTGCCCAACTTCACAAAAGGGACTAAGAACTGGAGATGTCAGGAGAGGAAGCGGTGCACAATCTATACTTAAGACTTCACAGAAGGCTCTTGACAAAGCAACATCATCTCTTGACAGAAATTACCATAAAGTTCCTAAGACTCAAAGGTCATAGCTGAGACCAGTAAACCATTATGTTAGGGATTGTATGAAAACATGTTAATGTACAAATTCAAGTACCTAAAAAACAGATGGAAAAGGACTATGAGAAAATGATGACTCTTATTTTCCAGATGAAGAGCAGAGGAAAAGGAGACCTGTTTTGTTGTCACCTTTTTTTCTTCAAGGAATAGTGCAACTTCACTGCTTCCAACAAGAGATAAAGCAACCTTTGATGGTTTGTCCAAGGACATCCCAGAAATCTGTGGCAAAGCCGGGAACTCTACACAGCCAGAGGTCCATTCATAACACCATCCTAATTCCCACGAACTGTTAGCCAAAAGGTGATTAGAGAGAGTCTCCTCAAACATTTTTCACGTTGAAACAGTGCCCAGTGTATTCCCTGCAGATAGACTGTGTCAGGGCTTCTCCTCTCCCTCCCTGCCTTGCTGGACAGGGTGCCAGATATATTGGGCATATGGTGGCAGTGGGGAAGGTAGTCGTTCGTACAACTTAGCTTTAGTTTGAAATTAAAGAAAGGCTGCAGGATCTGTGGGAACAGGATATCTAGCAGTGATTGTGGCCATTATTTTTCTCTTTTATAGTGCTACCTTTTAAACTACGCTTGAGATCTTTGTTGTTGTCTAGTACCCTGTGGCACTGGCCTGGCGTGATGAGACTTCGGCGAGATATAGCACATAAAAGCATCCACTGTAAGTGTGACGAATTGCAATGACAAGGTTGGGTTGGAGGTAACTTGTGAATGATCTAGTGAATTGAAAATGCCTGCGTGCTCTGCCTAGTAGCAGTGAAAAGAGAATACGGGCAGTGCCAGTTGCGTGCTACAGGCGGGAGCCTTGCTGAGAACACAGGAGAAACACACCATACCTTATTAACACGCCCAGCTTCTCAACGAGCTCTTTAGAAAACAAATATATAGCATCAGCAATCAACCATATTATTATTAATAATGCAGTTAAAATGTGTGGAGGAGGTGAATTTGGTATGAATCCAGCATTTGAATTATGTAGTATTAAAATGAAAATCTCTGCTTAGGTACCCAGAGAACACAGACGTTGCTATAAAAACCCAATACGCAGCATACAAAGGCATGCAACTAACTAAAACCCAGCTCAAGTCATGAATAAAAACAATGCAATAATTCTTTGCACTCTAGAGCATCTTTCAAAAATCATTCTGCACGCATTCCCTGGTAAATACAACATCCTTGCAAGATAGATGAGGAACAGTATCCTGGTTTTCAAGATGGGAAACAGAGTCAAAAGTAATCCTACACCCCAACATCAGTGGAAGATATTGATCGGAGCACGCTATGATCATGACACATTACCCTGACGTGGCATTTCAGGGTAGCCTTTGAGGTAGGTATCTCTCAATTCCTCCCCAAAGAGGAATGATGAAGTCCCTCTCCTTTCCCTGGGCCATCAAAATGGTGATGCTGAGCTACCGTAGACATACTCTTCCTTTATTTTCCTTTCATTTTGTCACCTGCCCTTATGTGTGTCATTTGCTTTATCTGCATAAACCTACAAGAGTAAAACTGTATAGTGTCCGTGATTAAACACATCTCAGTTCAAATAAAAGCTTAAATTTATCATCATAGAGGTCATGTGACACCATATAATAGACACTTGCAAATTCACAGAACAAGCACACAATTTCTGTTGTTACAGTTAATTCCCTGAAAATACAGGAAAAAATACAGGAAAAAATACAGGTTTCAACCAAAATGCAGTCATGATGTTTCAGTGTTTGCCCTCCCAAATGTAAAAAACAATATCATTGTATAAAACAGAGCTTACATGTTATTACTGTTATAACTTACATAGATCTTCTTTACGGTACGGCATGTTCAGGACCGGATTTTTAACTTACTGCACCACTGTAATAACTGAGATGTTTTTCAATAAATATCAAAGTATAAAAATGAGAAATCCACTTCCAGCCTAGAGTATCAACTGGGACATTCATTACACCAATCAAAACCCTACCCCACATTTCTTTTCTCTTGATAAGCCTTTCCTGGAGCACAAAGAAAATATTGCAACTCCAGGGAAGGTCCGGTATTTAACAACAATGTAATATCATGTATGTGTGTTTTATTTTCCCAAAGTTGTTCAACACCTTTGCATTCCCTCCACCCAACAACCCGTAGGTCAATATCCTCCTTAAAACTTAAATACTGTAGCTTTTCCTCTACTTAACCACTACTGTGGGATTTAAATGACTTCCAGACATAATTTTAATATTAACTCACTTTAGATTGAGGCCTTTGCATACTTTACCCCTAATCTTTTTCCATTCTGCTGCCGATAACCTCATCCCAATACAAGACGTACCTTTACTTGTGAGAGTCAGTGTTTCATTAAATCTGTTCAGTTTTTTTTATATTGAAACTATGAAATATAAGTTTACCCATTTTCAACATTAGACCAGTTGTTTAAAAACTGTTTTAAAGAATACTCATCTAAAACATGTAACCTATAAGTGGTAGCCAAATAATGGTTTAAGTATTCCATAGAGTGCTTGCCCTTAAACACTATTAACAGGTACCAAACTATTTTTTTTTTCTTGACCTAAATAAAGTGAAATTATAGATTCCATTACAAACTAGAGAATAATAACCACCACTAGATAGTGATTTAAACAACAAAGAAACACCAAAAAAACCCTTGGTGCTCTTTACTTTGTTGAGGCACTTTAAGGTAGGCAGCTTTATTCCCTCTCATGGGAGCATGGGGCTCTCACCTTTACATATATACATCATTTTTGTGGGCACAAGAGCTACAGGCTGTAAACAGAGATTTCTGCTAGGTGTTTGCCTTCCACATAGTTTGGCTAAAAGAGGACAGAGCATAATGGATGCTAAATTAAGACAGTGTAGTGAATTAAAATCCTCTGTCAAAAGTGGAAGATACTCTGAATACCACAGTATAGTGGTATAGTCTAGTTTTCCACACTAGATTTGAAAAGCAGGCACCTGCAAGTGGAAGCAGAGTCCAAAAATATCTGCCATCATTGAATAATAAGATTTGCACCAACTGGGTGTCATGTTTTTCTGTATAGAAGGGAATGCACCTTGGCGAATTGTCTTGAACACTGTGCATTGTGCTGTTTTACATTGCTCAATGTGCATAGTGCACTTGACCAGGTCATCGGTTGAAAAAAAGAAAAAGAGAAAAAAAAAAAAAGAAGATAGACCTACATTTCTGAACAAGGACTCTGCATCTTACTGTTTATTTCCAAAGTCAAATCATTTTTGGTAGATGAATGGAACTGTACAGAATGGGGAGTGGGGGAACCTAACAAAACCAAACGCCAAACAAATGTTGTGAAAACTTTTCTAGCAGAAACCCCCTACAGCCCTCGAGGTCAGAAGAAACAATACTAAGGACAGAATATCAATTTCTTCTGATTATCTGAGGAATAGTTACCCAGGTGGGATAAATAGACAGTCCATGTTTGAGGAAAGAAAAGAAACAAGGAGATAGAAACCTTTTATTTCAATACTTTGAGAGCTGACCAAAACTCTTACATATAACAAATCTAAACCTACACAAGTTTTTTCCTTTCTTTTATTAACGTATTTCAGGTTAATCTGGATAAGCCACTGAATTACTGAATATTTGTCAAATTTAAACCTTTATACATTTCTAGACTGATCTGTTGGACTTTGTCCGGGGTTTTTTTATCATTTTTAAATTCAACATGCCTATTGTGGGACAAAATCTTTCTCCTTCATTCAAAAATTCTGACTTACAAATTGCTGTAAAACCAACAGTAATTTTTTTCCCACCTTTGAGTAATTATAAACCAAGATATCCCTGTTGATTAATGATGCTAACCAACGGCCACTGACATCTGATTACCATCAAGAATGTGTTTTCTCTGCTGAAAAAATTGGCTGATACTTTAACAGAAACATTATTCAGAAGTTATACTCCCATATCTTAAAATTTGAAGTATTCTGTCAGGCAGAAAGGGAGAGGAAAACATGGTTTTCCCCCCCGTTTGCTTTTCATATAGCTGATGAAAAGAAAAATGTTTCCAGTTTTGCTGTGCATTTTGCTGTAAATTTGTCACACATCTCTAATCATTTCTACTAAATGTGGTTACTAGCTTCAGTGACAGTTTTGTTGGGAGGAAATCACAAGCCTTAAGAAAAAAATGTGTGCACGTTTTATTAGTTTCTTTTTGAAAATTGTTATCATTGCTGCAAATATGTCTCCATCGAAGAAGTGGAACACTAAGGAAACCATTCCAAGGAGGAGGATGTGAGGCATCTTATCATAGCAACGAGTGGGAGTGCATTTCCTTGTAGTTGTTGTAATAGTAGTGGTAATTCTTAACTAAAAGGCCATAACGATAACATCTAGAAAATGGCACAGCGCTTTCTGTAACGTAATATGAATATTCCAGACCAAGACGATAACCAGCTGCAAACAAAACAAATTAATTCATAAAAATTATATAGCCTCACTTTGCATTGCTTTAAAGATAAATAGGTGAAGGGTGAAGGAAGTTTCAAAACAGGATTTTTAAGCTGGTTTTTATTTTTTTTTAAAGAATCTGAATGAGGAAGAACTTTGCAAGGGGGAAGTTCCAACATTGCCATTTCAAGTGTTTTGTTTTGTTTTCAAAACATATTTGACTTGGGGAAAAAAGGAGGACAAGGAAAGTCTAAGCAGAGCTTCCAAGTAAAAAGGGACGACCAGGAGGGCAGAATTTTGGTTGAAGATTTCTGTTACATCCTGTACGTCCAGTCTCCAGGCAGAACTGGGGCGAATGAGCCAAAACGCTGAACTCTATCAATGCCATTCTGGCTTTTGAATGAATGTGACAGTGAGAGACTGTGGGAAGCAACTTAACACAAATGGAAAATTTGCAAGTGAAGAACTATAATAATCGTCTCCCATAACAGTCAGATCAGGTTTCGAGGGGTTTTTTTGTTTGCTTTTTTGTTGTGGTTGGTTTGTGGGTTTTGTTTTTTTTTTTTTTTCTTTCCCCCTACTCTTGCTGAGTGCAGTTTAGCTGGCACATTTTGTTCAGGATACTTGTGAGAACGACTAACAATTTGCTGCTACTAATAAATAGATTAGGTCACTCAGAGTACAGCACGGACAAAGAGCAGCAAGAGTCTCAGTGAACTCCACTGACTGTCACATACCTAGGAAAAAAAAAAACCTCAGGCAGGTATGGAAAATTGTATCTTTTAATTATTTCCACATCCACAGCTGCTGCAAATCAGAAGTTTTCTGCTGAATTCAGTATAGTGTAGCAATTCCCCAGCTGGGAATAGCAGATATTCCCTCCCCAGGCATGTGCCTCTGTGCAACAGAACAGCTTGACCACAGGCCATCAGCATCCTTGCGTCAAGGACAAAAGACATAGGGTTCAACCACCCCAGAAGAGTACCATGCAAAGTAGGTTAACTAGATGCAAGTTTACCACAGGTTACCTATTTATCCTGCAGTAGCAGCCCAGGTGCATCTCTTACCATAGTCCGTACCAACTGACCTCACTTTCACAGAACTGCCATAGAAAAAGCTAAAATTTCGCAAGTTCACATGCTAGCCTACTTTACTGCAAGAAGTTTACCCCTCCAAAAACCTTTACAATTTCCAGCAGAACAGTGCCATGCCCCCTTCCCCAGCCAAAACTCAACAGCAGAAATACTTAGTGTAACACACACAGTTTGAAGTACTCAGGCTTATTCCCTTGGTTGCAACAGCACTTGGACCAGTTGATCTCTTCTGAAATAGCCCCTTTATTCTGGCAGTGGTACAGCATCGTTAGCTTCCACCGCAAGCAAACACTGCATCCCATTCAAGAAAACAGTAACTCCCTGACCCAAAAGTCCTCTCTCCTGTTGTCAAGCTGTACATCTTCCTACAGTGCTGCAGCTTCCCAGCCTCTGTCACAGCACAGCTCTTGCTCTGTCTACAGCTGACAAAATGACATCTAGACCTGGCAGATATTTCACTGCTACACTACTTCTATTTGGCAAAACCAAGGAGAAATTAGGATTTTGCAACTTTTTCCAGTAGCTACTTGAATTTAATGCCTTTTTCCATTAAACAATTAGTAGGAACTAGTGCTAATACATTCGAACAAATTCCAAAGCCATTAGAAACTGTGCAAATTCATGCTGATATTTCATTGTTACATTATCACTTGAGTCCTATTTAGCAAAACCAGACTAGACGTACGTTAACGTGCTCATCTACGTTGAAGCAGTCTACTGCAGGAGAATAAGAGCAGTCTAGAAGGGCAGGGGTTTTTTTGTCTTTTTTGCAGGGCAAGAAAGAAACTCAAGCCTGATTTCGCTAGAGACCCCTTTTCCTAGATCTTCAGCTTCAAATCCAAAGCTCTCTGTATTTCATTTATACCTTTGGCTGTACACTTCCATTAAGAGCTTCAGGAATAACTGCCATATTTCTGTTTGCATCGGATTCAGCTAAAACGTCTTTGATGTTTCAGTTTCTTAATTGACAAACTTAAGCTCACAATTAATACATGAACCTTTAAAAGGATGCATCATGGAGAAACCCCTAGAAAGCACTTGGGAGCCACAAGCCAACGGGGAAAGTCCAGGGGTTGGTGGTGGTCTTACAGAGCAGGACAGAGGAGAACTCAGGAGGAGCCAGACTAAACCTGGTGATGGAAAGAAGACTTCCTAAAAGCCTCTTCAGCACCACACTGAACATGCTACAACTCCAAGAGCCACTTACTTCGCCAAAACCAAGCCTAGAAGCAAGAAGCAGCCCACAGGGACACAGCAAGCAGTCATTTCTGCCTTTCACAGCTATGATGAGTTTTCTCTATTTAAGACTATCTCCAGTTTCATTACAATAAAACCTGGCTTTGCTGAATTTAAAGCCTTTGGTCTGCATGGACTATAACAAAGAAGATACTTCAGCAAACTCGCCACAAAACTCCGACTGGCTCAGGGCCACACCACAGCCGCACAGCTTTCTGTATCATTAACACTATAAAGACTTAATCCAAGTCCTCCAGAATAGAGCCAAACAACACACTGGACTCCACACGACGCACCAAAACCATCAGATAGCCAAAAGCTGCATTGTGCTTACCTTGACAGACCATGGAGCTGCAAGGGACACTCAGAAGCAGGAGGAACTGGTGGTGGTGGCTCTCCAGGACCCTCTTGCTCAGGCATTACAAGGAGATATGTTGACATACAGCAAAGCTTCACAACCACCACCAAGACATTCAGCACTCTCTCTTTCCACAGTGCCAGGCTGGTTGCACTGCAGGAGATGACTGGCTGCTCACCAGTAGCCCCAGCTCCAGCCCCAGATGCTCATCAACTATCACTCCCCCAGGTGAGCAGCATCACCCCACATCCAACCCCCATCCTGAGCCAGCCCACAAGCTTTCACCTCTGATGTACTTAATTTTGAGCCCCAGACTATGCTAACAATGTTTTCAATGCCATTAGCAGTCAGGTCTGCAATCAGCAAATGTCCTTCAGGTGTCTATAGAGCTTGAGAGGGCTGTAATTACCTTAGCTGTAACAACAAAACAAAGTATTTTCATAGTCTCCTGTTTTTTCATTGTTTTCCACTAACAGTGACCTACTTAAAGGCAAGAACAATCCTTTTTTAGATCAAATAAACAAGGCAAAAAGCTTTTCCTATGCATTGCTAACCTGATTCATGCTTGTATAAAGAGATGTGTATAAAGTACAACTGTTGAAGTGACTCCTCTCCCTGCATGACACTGGAAAGAGTTTTCTGCCACACACATCCAGCTCTGGGGCCCACACTGCAAAACAGAGGCAAGGACATGGTAATGAACTTGAGATGGGGCCATAAAAATGACCCTGAATCTTCAGAAACCCAGCCTCTTCATCAACCCCAGAGAGGGTCGTGAGATGATGTGAGTACTGTGAATCTAGACATTAAATGTACGTCTGCTAGTATGGAGGGGTACAGTCTCCCCAGCAAACATAGTGGCTGAAAGTGATGCAATGAAGCTTGAACTAAGACACAGTTTTCTCTGGACACCTCCCCTGGGAATGCTCTCGGCTGCTGGTTCAGGTAATAAGGGAAAACAGAAATTTCCCCTGCAGGAAGGAACCCTCTTCTCCTCGTTAGCTGGGGAGCACACAGATGGTGGTCTCACTCAATGCTCCTGGTGAGCAAAATTCTCCTTTAGCTGTTTCCACCCCAGTCTGTCTCCTGGGTTATTTACTTTTTCCTCCTTTAGCCCTGTTAGGTTCTTGGTGATGAATTTTTTGCAAAATGTATTAGTGGCATCAAAACACCTTTTATAAACATCACACTTTATAGTACCTTTAGGGGTTAAAAATGTATTTTATTTTCCTTTGCCACCTACCTCAAGTGCTGAATCACAACCCAAATGATTTCTTTGTGGAAAGTCTTTCTTGAAGGGACTGCTAAATGTGTACAAGTACAGTGACCTGCCAGATCCCTGCTGGGGCATCCAGTAGCAGAAAAGTGTTTGATAGCCATCATCTCCCGCATGTTTCTTCCCTTATAGGCAATGGAAATTGTTTCCTTTATACATGCTCCGTCAGGTCCCCAGATCTGCTGGGTGTTTTCCTGCAGTGACTGATGTTCTGCTTATTGTGTTTTTTTTCTTTCCCAGAGAAGTGGGACTGTCACGATCCATTTTTTAGCTTCTATCTTACAGCGAAATCTTTTTGAGGATATGTATTGTGGGGAGGCTGAGCTTTTCCAGCTCCTTTTAACCATCTGTCCAGAGCACCCCTGTCTGCAGGAGGACAACTTCCATCTCTTTCTCAAGTTTTTCATGTCCCTGCCCTTCCACAGACTACGCAGTGGATGAATCCTGGTATTTTATGGCAAACAAGACTCCTTAAAAAGTGATTTCACCTATGCACAAATTTATTTCATGGAGATAATATCATCAACATTAACTCTGTATTTTACTATCTATAGCTTTCTAAAAAAAGTATTTTTAAAAGTATTTGTAATGCTAAAACCGCTTCTAACACAGAGTTTACTCAAGTCAAGCTTAATAAAGTATTCTCCTGTCAAATTGACAGAATTGGTCACTTTTCTAACAAGGCTCTCATAACATACTCCTTTGAACTAATAATACTGATTTTCATCAATGTCTCCATATAGTCTGCCTGTACCCTTGCTATATCACCCATTGCATTTCTGGCATCCTCTTCATACACCAAGGATTACCGGTGTTTAACCAGCTATCATAGTATGTACAAGCTCCAGGCCTTTGTCTGTCTTGGCTCCACCTGTGAGTTGAGTTTTGAGAGCTCTCTGCTCCAAGTGTAGTCTGCATATCCCCCCCTGAGGATATGTGTGACTTCTCTTCCTTAGGAAATTTTAACCTTTTCAAAAGTTATTTCCAAATGTTCTGTTTGCTTTTTTTGTGTGATTTCGGATGGTGTCAGTCTGGTACTTTTATGAGTCAGATCCCCGTAATTGCAAAATGCAATTAGCACAGTTCAGAGCATCCATAGTTTCATTTTATTTTTGTGCCTCAGATTAAAGACATATTTCTCATATACTCTATTTTTACGAGGCATGTTATATTCAAATCTCTGCAGCACAGTTTTATGGTTATCCTACAAACCAACTAAAAACAGTCAAAAAAGTACAGCATTTCAGAACTTGTCTTCAAAAACAAAGTGGTTTTGGTTCACTTTCTTTTTTTTTTACACTCATTTTCTCCTAACATACAGTGTTCAGTAACCACTCAGAATCACTGACCTTGAAACACTTTTGCTATTTGGTGATGTATCTCCATGTGCCTTTGCCCACCAGAACCTCTTTTCCTTTTGTTCATCCCTCCACATACTTCCTGCAAAAGCACTTAAAATACAATTTCTGATATCACAAAGGCAGTCCAGAGTAAACTTAGTTTTCCCCTGTATAAAGAGGACTTGACTCCCTTTTAGGAGAGGCTAATATCAAACTGATATAAGAAACCAGCAAGTGGGTTGTAAGCTCCATCTTCCAGCTTTATTGACTCATGAATGCCACATTCATGAGTCCTACAGAAAAACAAAAACAAACACATAAAACAAAACAAATCCCAACCAAACAGGGTTTCAGAAAAAAACTTCAGGCATAAACCATCAGACTGATGGTAGGGCTGGCCAAGTCCCTCCTGACCCCAGTCTCCTCATGGACCACAACACCTCCAAGTGCCTGGATCATCTCCCTTCTCCAGGAATGTGACTGTAGCAGGAATCACTCAGTTCCTGCTTCGCCTCTACTCAGGCTTTGTGCAATGCAATTGATAAACTAGCCTTGAAAATCCCCTGGACTTCTTTAAATATTCTTCTTAAATGCGGATAGTGTATCCTCCTGACCCCAGTCTCCTCATGGACCACAACACCTCCAAGTGCCTGGATCATCTCCCTTCTCCAGGAATGTGACTGTAGCAGGAATCACTCAGTTCCTGCTTCGCCTCTACTCAGGCTTTGTGCAATGCAATTGATAAACTAGCCTTGAAAATCCCCTGGACTTCTTTAAATATTCTTCTTAAATGCGGATAGTGTATAAGCACAAGCACTAACAGGTAGAAGTATACTGCTAAGCTAGACTTTTAACCTGCAAAGCCTACTTCTGAAATCCTTTCAAACCCTCACTCAAACATTAGTTTTTATCATGTGTTTGAATGTTTAAGTGAAGGGTAGAAAGTAAGACAGAGAAGAAAATTCACTTTTAAATTACTCCTAAATTTGTTCTACAAATGCTAGCTTTTTTATCATTAATAATATTTTTTTTTACTAAAAGATTTTCTAAAATTTTCTAAAAGTATAAATTGGGAAATGAAACATATAAAATGGTAAATAACAATGCACAGTTATAAAGACATGTACTTTGGAAAAGCATCCCACTAGTCACCTATCTTATCAAAGATACGAGTATGGCACAAAGCAGATAGATAATAAAAGGATACCACTTAGCCATTTAGCTAATCTGTCCAAATTGGAAAGAAGATATTAAGACTCAGAGGTACTATTTAAATAAAGGAATATGCACCATGTGGTTCAAAGCATTGTATAAAATGTCATGTTAGAAATGCTAATATTCTAATAAATAACTATATCCCATCTCACATTCCTTCGGATTTAAAGCTTTATAGTATTATAATATGCTAAGTTAAACATACAGGGCCACAGTCAGAGGTGACACAAATGGTTGTGCAAATTTCACATTGGCAAGCGTGTGCAAGCTCCGGTAACTCGCAGCGGAGAAGGGAAAGTACAGGGCCAGGAACACATTACAATAGGGAGTAGCTGGATAGAAGCAACAGGAAATAAATAAAATTATGTAAATGAATGCTATGCAAATTTGCCACATCTTTTTAAAAGGCGGTGAATTGCATGATATCTATTTCTCAACACAAATAATTGTCAAGATCCTGGGTGTACTATATTCAGGGGGCTGGTGCTGGGTGAATAAACATCAGCTCTGATTATTTCGACTGACTCCAGGATGTAAGTGGTTTTTCAGGTAAATAAGACCAATGCCTGGAGCAAAGCACCATAGTAATATGGCCAGAAAAATGCATAGATAGGTGTCATACAATGACATTTGATTAAAGATGGTTGAATATTTTTTTCAATTACTTTTTAAAAACTAACTGAAATCTTAGTTTTCATAAAAATGCATTAGTAAATTAAAAGCACACATCTTGAACAATATTTTATTGTTTGGTCACGAATACTTTGAGTAATGAGAAGCTATTTCCTTACCAGCTCCCCACTGTGCAGTAACTTGAACAATGGCCCTTCCATGAAGAAACCAAGATGATGGGAAGAAAACAAATCTTCCAAGAACTCCTGTCAATCACTTGCTGATTGTGGTATAAAATGTTGACTACTGAGGCCAGAATTCAGTTCAATAAATCAAATGAGCAAATTATTTCATTCTTCTTAAAGATAAAAACTCAGGAAATGTAACACATATAGCATAGCTGTATGCAAATACACTACAAAACCAAAAGGCACTCAATCTCCTTCACAACAAAAATTACAAGTGTGCTTTGGCAGACTCTTACCATGAAGGCTCCCTGTCCCTCTCTGTCTTATAAGTTCCTTAAAATGCAGCATGGACTTTTATTAAGACCTGGAGGCAACAGAGTTTGCAGTAGATCGTGCAAGCTACTGGTAAAATAACA
>NW_009631589.1:133024-142040 GCF_000690535.1 Cariama cristata | reverse complement strand
TTATTATTTATTTATTTATTTATTTATTGGTTGAGGAAAGTATTCTGGAAATCAGGAAAAAATATGTGAACTAGCAGAGAGATAGCACTTGATGTCTCACTTAGAAGACTCTAAAGAAGGCATAGGAAGGGCTGGAGCAAGTCTCATCCAAAAACTGCCTAGGAGAGGTGGGATCTGACCAAGGCAGTCAAAACGTTATGGCAAATCCATATGAGTTTTGAAAGGTTGCGATCCAGCTCTGAGAGAAGGAAGATCACTTACAGCTCTTAATAAGGTTTGTTTGATGAATATTCTCACAGATGCCTACAAGCAACAGAACCCCAGCGGCTTTTTGTTTGAAGCTAAGCCACCAGCATCTTCTCCTAAATAAAATATTTTTGTCATCAGTTTTGGATTCTAGCTCCAATACTTGATTCTGTCTTGCAAAGTTAATGCAAGGTGCTGCTTCTGACCAAAACAAAGGCAAGAATAACCACATAAGGAGCAAGGATAACCACACCAGGGCATACCAGAGGTTTAAACTAGCACAGGATACTGTCTTTGACAACAGACAGTGGCAGATGTCTAGTAAAGAACGGAAGAACAGGAGTGCACATGACGATGTCTCCCCAGAATATTCTTCCACCTTCCATTAAAAAGATTTGTACATGCAGTAGATAGAGGATGGCAGAACTTCAGAGCAGTGATGCAGATGTAAAAGGCTACCATGAAAACACCTTATATTCACTGCTTTAGGCATACTTTTATATATCCTACTTACACTTGCATAAGTAGCATTGCTAATGAAGGTTAGTGGAATTGTATGCTGTCTGTGCAGAGGTTTTTGTTTCCTTTTTAATCTGAGAAGCATATAACAGGCTTGAAATTAGGTTTATGCCTATACAGTAAATAATGTTCAGTTTAAAATACATAGAGTATCACTGATTAACACGAGCATTATTAGACATATGTTTTATGTGATTGCTGGCTGTTCCCCTCAACCAGTACACCATGTAAAAATTGTCTTTTAATGGAAGAATACTGTCCAGAGACCAAAATAGAAACTGCTAAAACAAACAAGATAATTATCTAAATTTTATAATATCACTCATAAAACGTCTGCCTTTTCCCTTTATGAGCTTGATAGATTAAATTTAGGGCAGATGTTTCATATAATTTACTCAGAAAACAGGAAAATTATTTTTAAAAACTCATAAAACCTACAAAAACACAAATGAAACTAATCTAAAACATATGCAGTCTACAGGTTTAAAGGAAAAGTTACTTATTCCTGAAGTTATGGATGGGGATGCTCAAGAGATAAAACCATCTCTCCCACACATTTTATAGTATCAGATATTCTGAACTGCTTTGGACAAGCAGAGGCCCCTCTAAATTTAGGGTGCATGAGGTAGCTCTGGCTGCTTTCCCAGAGACAAACTTGGAGAAACACAAACCCCGTTCCTCAGTGCACAGAAGCCAGTCTGTGGTATCTTAACTGAATTAGAGAGGTACCTACTGTAACATGACTGTTGTGGAAGAACACCAGGTAGAATTATCACACATTATCTATTTGCATGCCGTAAAAGAAGGAACAGGAGCAGGCGCGATGTCTTTAATGCTTCAAAGAAAAACAACCTCGCCACTGACAAGAGGTACTGAAATCAAGTCTGGTTTTTTAAACAGAAGGTACTTATGGCCAGACAGACAAAACGATGTAGAGATAATTTTCATGGGCATTTGGAAAGATTTTGTTCTGAAGCCTCAAAAGTCTCCACACCACAAAACTCTCAATTTCCAGGTCAGTTCTACTACAGAGATCCCAGAAAAAATAAAAATATCGTGCACTGGCATGTTGTAAACTCTCTTAGCCCAAAGTTGTCTGTCGGTCCAGCCAGTTTATCGAGCTTTGTGTTTTGAGATCCAGTGAGGAGACCAGAATGCCTGGCAGTGCCACCAGCAGAAGGTCTGCCAGTGCTGGCACACATCATCTTTGACTCGACTGTGAACTGGCAGCTCGCCGCTCTGCAAGGGGAAGGGCTCCAGTTTTTAGAGTGTGAGATTCTTGTAATGCAGGAGGCAAGAGAGGTGTATTTCTGAAATAAAAATCTCCCAGTCTATCTCCTGCTAGTGTTGGTTCCTGCACTTGATGAGAGGAGGAAAAAGAACGGAACCACTAAATTCAACGGAAGGCTCCTGAGTTACGTCCTCAGTTAGCAGTGGCAAATAAATAACTTCATAAACAGACAAAAATCATCATAATAAAAAAATCCCCATATATTTCATTTACAAGATTATCAGAAAGTATGAAAATAAGGAATCCATATACCTACTACTCTTCACTCACATATGAATAAAAAGCACCAAACCAAAGAATCTGTCACATGCACAAACTGTGGGAACAAGGTGTGGACATAAAAGAAATTCAGCTACTGTGTCAACAGTAGTCAGGAGTTTCAGGGTCACAAGAGAAGGAACAAATATTCTAAGCCAAATCACACACTTAAAAAAAAACCAAAAACAAGAGGTAAAAAATCAGCTTCTGAGTTCCTGAAGTTCAGAGAGACAGGGTACCACCGTTCCTCTGCCTAAATCCCACCCTGCCTTGAAAGTAGATCAGCTAGAGAGCAAATCCTGCGGCTGCTGCTGCTTGATCTGAACACATTCTGTGCAGCAGCAGAGCTTTCCTTTCCTTTTCTTTCCAAGAGTTTACCCCTTTGCACACTGTTTCTGCTGGCAACACATCACAGCCTGCTTTTGAGAGGGTGATAAAGAGGATTTGGCATTGGAAATACGTACTGTGTGAGATATCAAATGAGAGTAGCAAAGGAACGGATGAAAGCTACTCAGTGTTGCTCAGCCATCCTGTGTATCCTCTGAGAAAGATGCAGTCAGCTGCAAGAAGAACAGCAAATGAGAAGTCAGGTCTCAGACTCTCTCGGTTGTAGAAATTAACTCTAATGAATTAATGTGCTGTATGATTCCCTCTTACGGAGCAGAGTTCCTTTAAAGGCAAATATTCGCCCTCCAAATATCGAAGCAAATGTTTTCAAATGTGTCACCATAATAAAAGCTGTGGGCCAATTCCTCTTTCAGAACACATCAGGTTACAACAATGCAGGGAGAAATGTGTAAACTGTTTATGAAGGGTAGCATTAAAGCAGTGCAGGACAAACGAGCTCAAATACCTGATCTGAGGTAGGAGAAACAACAAGTTCACTTTGATGCGGCACAAACACATGATCTTGAATAGATATGGCCAAGGCTCCAAAAAAAAGCTTCAAAAATAGTTAGCCTAGTTCACGTGTCAGTTCTTCCACAGGCCATAAATAAGCTTCAAAGAGTTACAAAACCAGGCAGCAGACACCAAATGCATGCAATCCCAGAGCAGTCCTAGTAAAAGTACATCACCGCCTTTCTGCTGCACAGAAAAATTAGGCAAATGCTTTGTTCATACACAAGCGTGCGCACGCATACGCGCATTCACTTCAGAGCATTTCTATAGTTTCCCAGGTACTGGCGCAAAATAAAGTTTTGTAAACCTTTTCGTTTCACGATCGTTAGTGGTAAAGAGAATATTTGTGGTGCGTGGTCACTAAGCAAACAGAGTGAAAATACTTTTACAGTGAATATAAACAGTTTTATGGAGTATCAGAGAGCTAGAGGAAGCTGCAAATACAGAGCACCAGCAGCTGTTCTGGGGCAAGGCGGCTGCTCTGGATCCAGCTAGTAGTAGCAAACTGTATTTTGGGCAAACAAGTGGGTGGGGGACTGTGTAATGGAATACAGCTTAACTCATAAATGGATGGGAGGACTTATTTCTCTCTTTTTTTTTTTTTTAATTTTTAATAGAAATTGGGAAAATGGCCCCAAAATGTTCCTGGATAATCACTTGAATAAAATGCTGGGTTTATTTCAGTGTTATTGACACCCTTTCTCAATCCATTTTCCATGAATATTCAGTTTACTGGTAGGAAAGCTTGGAAAAACAGAAACTAAAGCCTGTGCAAGAATATATGGCATTTGCAGACTACATATTTATCATAAGATCCAAATTCTAAAAGATGCATTTGTTCTGCCACAAATAAATAATGAAAACCCTAGAAAACTATGCATTCAGGCAAATTTATTTATAAGCATCGAAGCTATGTTTGCAGAAAGCTTTCAGCAAGTACCTGGGAAAACTAATATACTGGAGAGCAGCCAAGATGGCTTGTGGGAAATTTATCGATTAAAAAAATAAGATTATATTTGTAAAATTTTGTACTCGGCTCCAATCTAACAAATACACTAGGCTGTTAGTGCTGCAGCCAGGGCTATTCTCCCAGCAAGCAGTTGTTCCTTCTCTTGAGGCGGCTGGAGCAACATGTCGTTGCCAACAGTGTATTTTTGTGGTAATGAATGACTACGTTTTGTTTTCATTCTCAGAAACGTATGCGGGTGGGAGCAGTGTCACCGGTCCCACTGTGTCCGTTGTGACCTGCTGGTCTTCACCCTGGGTGTGGGACAAGTTCTGTGTGTCCCCGATCAGAGGGAAGGACTACAGCTGCTCTGAGCCCCGGGCTCCGTGGCCTCTACTCACCAGTGGGTTTCCATAAACGCTTCTGTTTTGCCTATCAGTAGCTTTCTTTCCGTGACAACCAGAAGTAAATGGGTCATATGTTCTCCAGGCAGCTGCTGTAATTTGTTGTGGAAGACAAACCCAGCAGTATCAAAGCCATCCCAGA
The DNA here is from genome assembly GCF_000690535.1 of Cariama cristata. Lineage (NCBI taxonomy): Eukaryota > Metazoa > Chordata > Aves > Cariamiformes > Cariamidae > Cariama > Cariama cristata. The sequence goes on along the minus strand of NW_009631589.1, from coordinate 137,334 downwards.
AGTAATGTAACCATACTAACTAGAAGGAAAATTGATTTTTAACTTCAGCTAGCTGAAGGGAATGGGCACAACAGCGACTTTTGTCTTGTTCCTGCAACACACCCGCACATAGATCAGTTCAGCTGGCTGATTTAGCTGGGGTGAAAGAAGAGGTGCAGCGTTCTCAGACCTGTATGTCCTGAGCACAGCTGATCCAGAGCATCCCTTGGTAGGACTGGGAGAGAAAAATATGCCTGTGATCCATCCTCATTGCCAGATCTTTGTGAGCTGAGGCTTTTACCCAGCTGGGGGTCTACCTCATTTTTTGACAAGACTGAGAGAGGCTGGTGGGTCTGACTCACGGCTGCAGCCCCTTTTGCAGCAAAACCACCTTCATCTCTTTCATTTATTCGCACTGTCGGTTATTCTACTCGTGGTTGTAATACACTGCACTTGTAACTGTGATAAATTATCTCTAGGCACGAGATGGCTCTTTGGGAATTCCTTGGACACAATTTTGAGAAGAACCCAAGATTTGTAGCTGTCATCAACAAGAAACAGAAATAGTCCCTACCATCATTTGTGCCTGTGAACCATGTGTAACAAATAGCCAGCACGCTCCATGGCTGATATCCCTGGATTATCAGGCAAATTTCTGCCAAACTTTGTATGTTATCCTTGGCCTACTAGCCTAATGGTATTAAGCCCAAACATTTTGGTACAGTTCCTACTGTATTCCAGTCTGGCGAATGGTTATTTGTTCCCCCCGTTTCCTGTCAGGAAGAACAGATTGGCTACGGGCATCATTAACAGTATGGAAGAAACTGTAGCCTGGGCTTCCTTGACTAAAGCATTAATTACTTCTTTTTAATCACTGGTATTTCTTGTTTGTACTTGAAAATTGGTATGGAGTAACACCAAGCAGAGACTTAGAGAGAACACTAATCCTATACTGAACCTGCACCACACAAGCATCCTTGTGCCATACTTTTATAACTGTCTTTTACTCTTGTTTAAAAGCGTGTAACTATCCATAATGCTTTGTTCAGTACGTGTGTGTATAATAATGTATATGAGGCCATTATTACGGTGTTCGCTGTGGAAATAATGCAGTCATACAAAAGACACATTGCTCAAAATAAAACCCAAGATAAATAAAGGAAGCTATAAAATGCTCTGTTGGGCCCGCTTCTGGACCTATTTAAAGTCAATGGCAAAGTTCCCACTGACCTCAAGCAGGAACTAGCTTCTTTTTCTCTTTCTAGTTTTGTTTAGAAAGAAATATAATGACGGACTGGAAAGGTAAGATGAAATATTTGGGGAGAGGGAGAGACAGAGGAATAAAGGAAAAGAAATCGGGAGGGGATGAGGGAAAAGAAAAAGCTGTATTTTTAACATTTTACATAAGATGTAACAAGAATTGCTTAGGTTTTGGTTTGGGTTTTTTTCAGATTTTCCGTGTTCTGGTTTTGCCAGAATACTTTAGTATTTTAATGCTCACATTTCTCTTCCAGCTCTTTCCATCCTCTTCTCTGCGGGCACTTCTACTGGCCCCAAAAGGTACGCGGTGCTTCTCAAAACTAAAAATGTGTTTGCCATTAAATGTAATGTGCAAAATCTTACAATGCTTTCAGAAATATAACGCTCACCTCCAAAATGAGGGGAAAATGGTACATAATCATACATATAATTCACAACATTTATTTCCCCGGTAATGAATGTTGTCAGGTTTTTCCTACGTTGAACAGCCGTACCTGAGGCGCATGGCGTTAAAGGGCACATTCACTGCTGACATAAATGGTAACTATGGCCACTTCGGTGAAGTTATCTTCAATTAAGCCAGCCATTACATTCGCTGCAAGGTATGCAATACATTTTAAATGATAGAAACAAGTCTAGGAAATGCCGAGTACTTCTACGAACTCTTGTTTGTGTGTGTTCCCCTCCCTCCACCCCGCTGGACCCGGACCCCTTCCCCAAATCTGCTAGTTTTGTGCTAAGTGCCGCCTGAGCCAAGCGCAGCAAGGGCCAGCCCCGCGTGTCCTGTTTACCCTCGCAATTAACGGAGCGGCCTTCAGCGAGAGACACCAAAGAGCCTGCTGCACTTAAAGGGCTAAGGAGAGGTGATAACAGCCCTCGCTCCGTTAAGGCTGGCTGCCCAGCTTTACTGAAAATGTAGTGACAGATAAAACATAAATCAACATCCTTATCATCCCGGCTTCCTTGCCTGCCAAATGGGGGTTTAGTTTATCAGCGACCCGCGGGCCCGCTGGCGGCCTTTACACTTACAGCTGGTCAGCGGGGTGGGACAGGGTGGAAGCTAAATGGCTGCTCTAAAACGCCTTGGTGTAAACAACCCGGGGAAGGACTTCCTTGAACTGCCCGTTACCTGACTGCGATCCATCTCACTAAAGCGCCTGCCCCAAGAGGGGTAGTATCACTAGGAAAGAAAACAAATAAAAGACACCCAGCATGTCCCAGCACAGGCACAGGCTGGGGAACACCATCCCCTCGAGGGGTTGAGGAGCCCCCAGCAAGGCAAGCTCCTTAGGGCAGGGCTCGGGAGGTGAGCAAGCGCCTCGGGAAGAAAGGAACTGTGTCAGCACTGCCGGCTTCCTCCGTACTGTGACCAGGCTGTACAACATTTACACACGTATATATGTTCAGTGTGTGCTCTGACTCCCTGCGAGCCTCATCACAGGGCCACGTCTTTCACAGGCACCGGTGTGACCCAAGGCTCAGGAGAGGACTGTATCGAGGACATACTCATTCACTGTTGCAAGCCAGCGGACATCTTTCCCTGCCTTACAAATAGGTTGCCAGAGGCGTAGGGATTTTAAAAGTATTTGTCCCGATTCACGGTATCATGGCTAGATTTTTGCATTAAGTTCAGCTTGGAAAACAAAACCGAATTAAATTGGTCCTTGCTCATGGGGAGGATGGGAGTTCAGATAGGGGAGTGCCCCAGTTTTTACTGTTTAGAGGACGGCACTGACATAATCAGCCTCATGCAAACACTTAGTGAAGATGAAATTAGCATTTGGATCAGTGATTTATTTCTGCCCTGAGATCTACTGCACTAAATAATTTCTTGGTAATTTAAAGTGAGGCAACTCTAACAGTGGGTTTATGTCACTACCGAAAGGAGCGTCAAATGCAGGCAGGTCTGACAGACACTAGCTCAAGACTTTTTTTTTAAACTGAACTTGAATTCCTTTTAAATGTTCATTTTTTCCTGTCACAATGACGTTTTGTTGTAGGAAACTGGAAGTCAAGCTACAACATTTCATTTAGACAGCAAACTACTCCGTTTTTTTTTTTTGGAGGGGGGGTTAGAAAGACACAGCTTCTGACAACAACTCCATGGAAAAGACATGCCGAACACAAGCAAATCATATGCAGAAAGTGAAGACGTCGTGTCGTACCCATACTGTTGTGCAACAAGATGCAAACCGTACAGACAGCATAGTGTTATACACATTGCAGCCAAACTTTCTGGTTTGGAAGATACATTTTATAATGAGATTTTTGCTTAGTAAGTGTTCTTCACAAAGAAACATTTTCTAAAAGTACTTTGAATATATGGGATATAAAGAAAGAAGCATCTACTCCCTGCCACATGTTCAGACTTGCGTGTTTCAGGAAGCCATTTGTAATAAATCACAGGTGAGCTGAGCTCATCTTCTATGTCTCTCCAGTAGACAAACATATACTACAGATGAAACTGCCAGAGCCAGTACAGCAAGGGTGAGAACTTCCCATCACAGCCTTTGCTTATAGCAGTGCTAAACTCTCACCACTGGGCTAAAATTTTTCCTATGGCAGGTATCCCCTTCCAGCTCTTTCTTTTTTTGCGTACTTGTTTGTTTAGCAGTGTGCTTTGGCAAGATCGCCCAAGCAACAGCAACATACTTGCACCCATATTTAACCAAAAGTTCCCACAAAAGCTCATATTGTACTCTCGGAGCGTGCGTACAAGAACTTGTTACTCCCCGAGAAATCTGTCAGAAGAACATGTTTCAATGTAGAGCTACAAGGAGTTGAACAAAGCTTTTTTGAGGGAACAGATAGCGAGGGAGTGGTCTCCAAAATGGACAGAGGTGAGAGCAAAGCCCTTCCATTCTCAGTGCGCTCCCAGCAGAGACACGATGGAGGAAAAGGACTCCAAAGGCATATTTGGAGATACAGCAAGTTTATAGGAGCTGGAAAGATAACAGAGGGCAGGAAACACTGTGGGAAGGAAACCAAAAGCAGAAACCAAAGTGAAGTCGAAGAAAAAGAGAACAGCCAATGTGTATGAAACAATGAATCCAAGAAGCAAGTAGAGGTAG
>NW_009631589.1:78551-132993 GCF_000690535.1 Cariama cristata | reverse complement strand
AGAGAGACATTACGGGAATGCTGAGGAGCAGAAAAATTGTAAATGTCAGTGATTGTTCTACTTTAGTTCAAAGTTTCCAAACTGCCTCTGCTATAAGCTGTGAAATGCACTTACACAAATTGCTGGCTTTCCTCTAACTGCTGAAAATAGCCTAAAAAAGGCAAATCGCCTACTGTGACAGCTACCAATTGCTATATAGACAAACATTTGTTTGTTCAAACTGCAAGCTAGGTTTTGAGAACAAAAAACCGTCTATGATCTCTGTTGGTGCCTTGCACCATTCCACACAACAAAACTGACTCCAAGATGGGGTTTTTTGCTTGTTTTTACTAAACAAAGCACAAAAAGAGGAATTACATTTCAGAAGTGACCTCCTAATGTTACAAATCTCTAGGGTTCAGGTTGTCCAGGTGACTTGAATTCTTCTCACTTACTCACGTGTTTCGTGACAAGGGGTCCCTATTGGGTTTTTTCCCCATGCGGCTCATTCATACGTGTGCAAGGTCTAACGTAGGACCCTGTTGCGTTCTAGGTGCTATGGGTGGCACAGTTTGGAAGAGGCTGTGGTACTGCGCTGTGGGCAGAGGATGCAGTCCCTAACGCAGCCTCTCCAGAGCACAGCATCTGCTGCAGAGCACGGGCCAGCCAGGCACCGCTAAAGATGGCCCACTAGCTTGGAATGCAGACCACGGTTTGGAAAACACTGGATTAAAAAATAAACACAATAATCGTTTAATCTATACTGCCAAACGTGTAAAGGAGAACTTTTATTGGAGGGTCGCCAGGTCTGAGTAGAGATAGACTCTTGTCTATAGGACTGCCGCAGAAGCTGAGTGGAAATACCGAAGGAGAAATATGGTCTTCCAGAAATCAGCACAAACATAGATAACTCAAAGAGAATGGTATTTTTTCCATCTACAAAGCCTGTAAAGGTCATTCAGATGTTAACAACAGAACTCTCCAATTTTGCGTCATCAAAACCTCAATTAAAAACTGAAATGTACATCTACGCATGGTAACCAGCACTGTAAACTGTGGGTCCACTTCACGTGTGAAAATATCTCCGTGGATGTGTCACAGTCATGACCAGTACTAAGTTAATATTTATCAAGCAGCTAGTTGTGAGAAAGGAATGCCAAATAATTCAGTATCATGAATTTGGGCTTTCCTATGTGAACAAATAATTTAGAATTACTTGGCCCATTATAACTTTTTCACATAAAAGGTAATGAAAGAAAAGGTTATTTTAGAAAATGGACACGTTTCCTGACAAAGCCAGAGTTACACAATTTTGAAAGATAATATTTAACCTTTGGAAAAGCCAAAATTCTTTGGACTGACGCAAAAGTTATAAAGACAGATCTTGCCAAATGTAGAGTAATTTTTGAAGAATTACTCTTTTTCACAATACTAATACAAAAATTCTTGGACATGAAACTGAGAACTCTGGAACAGGAAGGAGAGATGATAGATGCTTTAAAGAACGAGTCTATTTAGAAGCAGTTTGTCTGAATTCTGTAACATACACTGACAATAACATATTTTCAGGCTTGACTGTATTTTACCAGCTCATTTCTTCATGCACAGAAAGTAGTATATTTAGCCCACGGCATTTCAAAACATATGTTTTAAAAGTGGATAGCGCTTGCTTACTTCTACATTTTATAAAGGAAAGGAAAAGAAAAAAGGACACTATGTGAGTGAGAATGCAAATGTATATACGTAACGCCACATATATAAACCTCTTCATACACTTATACTGAAGTTGACAAACACCGTTTCGAAGAAGCAGAATTAACAATGGAGGTCTACCTTTTCTGCAGCCTTCCATGTTTAGTGTAAGAAGCTCCGTACATTTTCACTTCTGCAGGTGGTAAATGTGCTTCCTCTGAAACAGAGCCCCCTATAGAGTTTCTGTTTATACGAACAAATAATCTTCTTACTCAACTCAGGAATTATTTTTTTCTTTTGTTATTGAATGCTAAAACATTACAGAGTCATAATACGAAATCAAATTCTGTGTTATATACTCCATAAACCTGATACTTTCTAGGATGTTTGGGTTCTGGTCATTAGCTCTATGACTAACAGCAGTTGCATCAAAAACTTCTGCAGCATGCTTTTGAACTTTGCCACAATTTTCAAATATTAGCAAGAGATCTGTTCCTAAATTACTTCTCAAATTAGTAAAGTACATGACTGAAGACGGTGTTTTATTCTCTTCTTCTTCGTACATATTATTTATATTTCATTCCACCTCAGAAAAGCTACATTTGCAAACTGTTTCTGTTTCAGGATACATTGAGGAAAATTCCACCCAAATGAAGAATATCACAACAGCAAAGAAAAAAGAAGAGAGAAGCAGGAAGGAAGGAAAGAGCAAATACTGAGAACACAACATCTGTAAAATGCACCAACAATTTCAAGCTTGCAATGGGCTGTCACTGCACACGCGAAGAGGAAATTTCATTTAAAAGTTACAAAAATGACCTTGCTTTGAACCAAGTGAATGTGATTACTTCTGAACTGAATGGAAAGTTAAGAAGTTTGGATTAAAAGTTTTACCAGTGCCAATGTCCCAGAACTTTCTTTGGCTCTATATTCTCCTTTCCTATGTTTGTCAGCTGAATTTAATGTTCTCTTCTTTTTGTCTTCTGGTCTCTTTGACCTTAATGTGACATTTTAGTTGGGTGATTAATTACTATTAAATGGCACTGCATTTATTAAATGGAGTCCTTGTCTGCGTAAGAGCACAGTTACAATGCAACGATTCAGTTTGATAAGCTTAAATATACACAGTTAGATGTGGTAATATCTAATTTGTCAAGGATCTTGCGGCTAGCTTTTCTGCCACACAGCTAGAGAGGAGAAGTGATTGCACAAAAAGCTTAATATTCTGAGCTTAAATGTTCTCAGTAAATTGATCTTCTCCATCAAGTAATCTTATTTCAGAGTGTGCAGGAGACAGTAAAGTTCCACACAAGTCTAAGTTGCCTTAATGCTAAGCCTGAGGGTTCCTGACCATAAAAATAAAAGCTATGTGACAAGATTTGTATGTCTCTTTTCGGCAGACAACAGCTGACTTGCCTTGCCAGAAGCTGTCTTTCTGGGTTAATTGAATAAAAAGGAGAATAAATGTCAATAAAAGGATGAAAGGTTCATTGAGAAAGAAAAGATCTGTCTATAGTTTGAACACCTAAGTGGAAAAAAGAGATCGTGAATATTTAGTTTAGTAAGTGAAACACCAGCAGCTAACGTTGTAATCAACCAGGTTACTATTCTATGAATTATATTCTCCCAACACTGCTTTATTCTCTGCTTATCTAAGCTGATTGGGAACATTTTCTTATCTTTTTTCAGACTATGCTGAATCATCAGAACAAAACTTCTTGTAAGCAAAATGTTGGTTTTGATTTAACATCTGCTGGGAAAAAAAATTCAGGCCCAGGGTGGATGACCTGGATAAAAGCAAAACTGGAGGGAGACTTTCACAAAAAGCTCCGTGGTTTGGGTACTCAGGGGAAAGACAGATGCAGTTGGGTCTGGTTACCGCCTGGTTCCTATGTCAATGCTTTTCCCCTTTGCTTGAATACTAACCGGGCCAGCAAGGGGAAGAACAGAAGCTGTTCTCAGGTTGCGCTCTCAGTCCTCATGTCTTCCACTTCCAAAACGTGTATTGGAGCTCCTACATCTGCAGAGTCAGTGCCTGTCTCTACAACTCTCTCCCACTCCACATAAAACAACAAGAAATGAAAATAAAAAGATGAGATAGGTCAGGTTAATATGAGAAAGACGCCTGCAGCTTTATCTCAGACTCGCGGGTAGTTTTTGACAGTGCAAACTGTAGTAGTGCTGTAGAGAGAGGAGGCGTTGGTTTCATCTGAATGTAGGTGTTTACTGGGATCTCCCTGCGCAGATATTGTGGAGAAACGTGTAATGTTTGGGTGTGTATCTTCAGACGTACTTCAGATCTGAGATGAATACCTCCATATGGACCACAGCAGGAATTCAGATGCAAACCTCCACCAGAGAGACATTTACTTATGGTCAGGGAAGAGCTCCCACCATTCTGCTACAAAACAGAAGCATAAGCACTATAATGTGTGTGTGTAGTGTTCACACGATGAAGATTTCAGTTAAACTCCACGCACAGGGAGATACTTGAACTTGTATGCTCTGCAGGTTTGCAGGCACTGTACCATCCGGAGACACTGAAGTCACCCTGCCTTGAGGTTAAACAGCAGTAGTAAAGTGAATCTAAATGAACCAAGAAAGGCCATAATCCTGACTACCTCTAAAAGGATTATAGTGGTGTCTTGACTACTGATGACAGTCTAATGATAAGATTGCATAAGAAAAACATTCTTATAATGCTCATTAAGCATTAAGTCACCACACTCCCGGTTGCTCCTGCATAGATTTGTTCACCTCCATCTTCCATTATGATCAACAGGAAAAGAGGCACAGTCATACTGGCCGAAATGCGATAGGCTCAGGATTACAGGCAGGGAGATGCGTCAGATGTGTGCTTTAGCAGACTCAAAATGTTCATCTTTTGAAAATGCTGGACGCTGGAGATATGTCAGGCTCTTCTTCCTGAAAATCTTCTAGAAATTAGATTCAACTACAAAAACTGCATTTTAGTCTGCGACTAGGATTTTCTGAAAAAGCATTCATTCCCTACCTTCCTTGCAGAACAGAAATTTTTTTTATTGGTGTAATTTGCTATTTTTAGGATTCAAAACAAAGGCACAGTTAGCAGTTTGTCCCCATGATCTTCAGAACCGATTTCTAGAAAACATTGGGCAACTTTGTGAATACACTTACTATCTTGGTCTCAAAAATAGTGGAAATATTTTCAAGTGTCAGAATGCTCTATTTCTAAATCCACTTTAAATTTACTTTATATGATTATTAAAAACTGGTCAACATCAACACAATACTTTCCATGTTTATCTAAATGAAATGTTTTGACTGATTGATCCAAAGTATTGGAAATATTCTTAAAGATTTTACAGGTCACAAACTGCATTTTCAAACCAGGCCTAAAATTTCATTTTGACAGATGATAAAAGACTGTATTATCTCCACTAAGGCATTTGTGAAACTGCAAACTGTAGATGTGGTAGGCTAACAGTTTTGATCATTCAAAATATAAGAACAAGTTTCTGCTGTTGAAATCACAAGACAGATTACTTTGTAGAAACTAAACTAAAAGCACAATCTGACATACATTTTTTCTATATACAGAGGATAAAACCCCACAGATTCATAATATGAACTGCTGGTCAGCATAGTAATTTGCAAGCTGTAGCTTAACGATCTCGTCTGCGTAGGTAAGTGATCAGGGGAATAACTGAGAGTCTGTAAAATAGAGAAATATAATATTATATGACAACATAGCGGTAATGGTTTCAAGTTACAAGCAAACCTGGACAAGGAAAAAAAAAAAAAAGTAGTCTTCTCCCCTTTCCTCCAAACACATGCACAATTTACTCTAGAAGAAAACACAAGAGAAAGAAATGCATTGGTTGCTCTTTCTCGGAGGTATATCAAATGCTGATTAATTCTAAATCTTCCGAATTGTAATGTGACCATCAGAGCAAAACTTGGCCTTACAATGCTTTCCTGTAACTCAAAGGGCTGTACAAAAGTGACTGTGTTGAAAGAATTACAGCCAAGGACATAACTGTAATGAAGTATTATCACGGATGTAGAATATTATCAAAATATCAAACTCTACACATGTCAACAGTCACCCCAACGTGATTAGAGGCAGATCTGGTTTGGCAGTTGTTTACACTGGCAGATCACTGGGGGGAGGGAGGAAATTAAATGCCCCGACTTGGGGTGCCCAGGCCCCACTGCCAAGAATGACAGGCCCCTGCGATGTGCCCTGCGATGAGAGCCGCTCAGAGAAGGAGCAGAAGGTTAGTGCTCCCCTGCCCGCCACCTCCTACTAAAGATACCCCCTCCCAATAAACCCCCACTTTATTTCTCCAGTCCTTCCCATTTCCCTCTGGGGATGGGGAGGGAACGAACCACCACCACCCCACCCACCCACCTCCACCTCCAGGTGGCCGGTGGCTCCCTGGAGCCCACAACCAATTCTTTTCAACCCCCTTCCCACGCAAGGTTTGCAGCCGGGCGGCAGGTCCCCAAGCCTAGCGACCCGCTCCTAGGTCTGTGTCTTCTCCCAGTGCTGCTGGGCTTTGCCCAACAATTACTTCTTCACCCTTTGCCCCAGTGGTTTCCCCTTGCAAGACTCTGTGTACAAGGCTGTGTGCTGATTCACTGCGCAGACAGGCATGTACGTATTAAATCAAAACACACCCACCGTCAGGCACAGCTAAAGGTGAGCATGTCGAGGAGAGGTAGCGTCTGCTGTCAGACTGCAGTCCTTTTGAACTGCAGCCTTACACAACCATCCTCGGTGCCTGTTATTTATGAGGTGAACTGAGGATATGACAGCTTCGCCTGCTGATGCGACAGAAAAAGCATATCATTCGCTTTGAACCTTGCAGAAATGTGGAAAACCTTCTTGCACTCCTTTCAGCGTAACCAAGAGCCGTATTGACTTGTACTAGCTTCTGTTTATGCAGCGCAACAAGCTGAGGTCAGTGGGAAAGTGTCAGCTGCAGCGTATGACTTCGCTTTCACTGCATCATGGAACTTGGCACGGCCTCGCAATGACAGATAACAAACTGCATTCTATAGCTTTCAAAACCCTCAAAGGATATGTGGCTGGGAAAGGCTTGCAAATGCCTTCTCTTGATTAATAGTCACAAAACTGAAGTGATCATAATTTAGTCCTAGCAAAGAGATGTACTTCTTTGTAGCAGCAATAAAGAAAGACACGAAAGCCCACAAACCTACACAATGCACAGAAATGATCTTTAAAGAAATTCACGGCCATCATGCCAGATACTAAATGAATTATTTCTCTCATTTCTTGTCTCACCACAGCTTCCTCCCACTTGGACACACATGTTAGGCATTCAGTTAACCTCAAGCATAGCTCTCCTGGCCCTATCGCTGTATCTGCACTCCCCATCACGAGGGTATGCTAGACTACATTTTTGCAATGTAGAAAGAGTGACATCATTTTTTTTTTTTTCTTAAAGCAACTTGTCTGTAAGAACGCTTCAATTATACCCAGCTCAGCTCAGCCCCAGCATATGCTTGTTCCTACGCCCTTTCCCGTCCCGTGCTCAGCGCGCTGCTCAGTGCTGCTCCTGCTCGCAGCTCTGTGCTCCATACCCCATTCGGAACCTCTCATTTTCCATCGACAACAGCTGCGTTTGCTTCCCCATCTATAACTTTCACCGACCTCCTGCTTGCACTGCACTTCCTGGGAAGTGTTTTGGTCAGGGACCCAGAGGAGGAATATGTTATGACAATGGAGTTTTAAGAAAAGCTTTTTGTTTTGTTGTGTCGTGCACTTTATCCATCCCATTTTGTCATCTGGTGGTTTTCCTTTCTTGTTCGAGCACATATTTCATGGCTAAAGCTGTTTCACAGGCAGCCTTGGAAGTCAATTCTTTTTCAGATAACAACTTTTTTTCAGCTGATCCACCTTCCTATCTACTTACAAATCCATCAGGGCGCGCTTTATTTGGCTACAGTCCTGCATCGCGTACTGGAATATTTATAGTATGAGTTACAGTGCCATGATATTCACCAATCTGAGGTGAATCACAGAATTATTTTTTTTAATTACCTTCTTTGCAAACAGGAAATTCAGTTTAGGATACTAACACAGAATTTCACTGACTGTGGTGAAATGCAAAGGAAGAAAAACCTGCAAAATACACATAGGACCTTCACTTGGGGAACAGTTAACATTTTTTTGTTTTTTCTTCAGGAAAGATTTAATTTTTAATTGTTTAATGGCTTTTTAGATCTAGTAAACAGCTGCTCCTGATGTTTTACACATTCAGAGGAATATGTTATGAAACTAAATAAAGCATTAATTATCCCTACAGAGCCTTCGATCACTTTCTGGAATCTCGTGCTATGAAGTGCCATCACTCTGATTCCACTGAAAGAATCCCACCTGCACTTCACAGCCTTCCCTATTTATCATCTGTTTGGTCTCCTCTTCACTGCCTTGACTATTGGGTTAACAAGCCTTAGTGAAATTCCTATTCAGACCTCTATCCTGATAATAAATACAAGTAACATGTGGCATAAGGTCTAGAAAAAGTTTTTAATTAAAAACAAGTGTTAGAATTACATTGTCTTTGGGTTTCCTCGTGTTTCCTGACTTTTTTGGGTCCAGTTCACAACAGAAAAAGTTGTTGAGAGCACAGACTTTGCTTTTAACGATAATTTGTAAATACCATGATACATAAACAATTTGTTTTGTTGCTTACTGTAAAAGTACTGCTATGAGTGTGCAGTTTTAGGATATTAACTGTAGGAATGGGAAATGTTTATACATTAAAAGATAACTCTGATTATGGAATTACTGTTGAAGTACAGTAAAACAAATACTACGGATACTGCCTTTTTCTTCTTTTGCTGAATCAGGTCTTTTGCAACACAAAGCTTTGTTTTATCAGAAAGCACAAGATGCTCTTCTTAAGAAAACTCAGCAAAACCCTGAAAGTAGGTTGCATAATCTAATGTGCCATATTTGCCTTCTGATAACCCTCACCAACAAGATCTAAAAGTAGTCATTTGACTTTTAATGACAGGCACTGTTCATGTTATCTCTACAAATTTGCTTCTTGAAAGAGCTGGTCCTCTTACTGTTTAGATACCACTGCTTCTGCATTTGCAAGAACGGAGAGGGTGTAGCTGGCCTTGATTCAGTTCTTACATAGCGTCTGCAAAGATTTAAACACATCAAAGTGTCAGCTCGATTGAATGAGCCAGAATCTATTTTAGAGTAATTGGAAGTTTGACTTCCATTTGCCCAAGAACTCTATTTATTTATTTTAGCTTCACTAAAATTCCCTCAGCATTATAAAATTAATTGCAGTCCTCTTACCTTTCCCTCATTGCACCCCCTCAATGCCAGCAGTCTCTGAAATGTTTCTTGCAAAAATATCAACCCTAAATACCTGTCTTTTACAATGAAACAGTGGGAGCATCTTACATGGAACTACCTGCTGTTCCATATTCAAATGGATGCATGCCTATTTTTTCCTCAACATATCATTATATTCAGGAAGAGCTACATTTATATTTATTTTGAAAACTGTTGTTTATCTCTCAATATCAAGTTTATGCTTTGCCTGGCTCCAAGGTCCCTCAGACTCATAAAAAACATATAACCTTCCTGTCTTCTTCAACACTTTCAGTTAGAGAAGTCTTAGAAACACCAAGTCAGTGGCTCAAATTCTAGATTTTTGTGCAGAAATTCACAAGAGTAGAAGATATATGATACTGTCGCTAAAATCCAGTAACTAATTAATAAACCGTTCTTCAGGGGAAAAAAAAAAAAAAAAAAAACAAAACAAAAAACAAGAATAAGAAAAAACAATGTAAATTCATAACATTTGCATCTGCACCAAAAGTCGTCCCTTATTCCAGAAGGTTGAGAACTATGCTTTTTACATGGGCTAGCGGGTATTTACACACCAGCCTCAATCCTGCCCCATTAAAGTCGTAGGGTCTCTAACAAGCCCATTAATGTGTCATCAGGGCATAAGCAAATATGTCCAAAAGTAAACATTTGCTCTAAAATAATTACCACCTTCTCCACCATGCTCTTCAAGGCCAAGAATGTATCCATAATAAGAATTTTGTATAAATGGAAGCCCAAATTTTAATTTTTCTAATGAAAAATTATGAGCAAATACAGGATGGTTTAACTCCTCTAGTCTGAATCCTTTCTTTGCTCTTTCAAACGCTCTTCAGGAAAAACAAAAACCTTTCTACTCATACAGCAGACAATGTCCCTCTTTAGGTCTGCTTCTAATAACATGAATAATATTAATCTCTCCTACAAGCTGTGCTAAGAATCTGTTTTGGGAAGCAATGACATCTTTGCATTATTAATAGCTGATTCAATCTGGCTTGCTGTAGTAACAGCTTTTGCCAGCGTGAGATTAGGTTGAAGTAACAGCCTTACGAATTTCAGCATGTCTTTATCTAGCAGGGTATTATACCACAGTGTCCTTCTGTGCCCAGGAAAAGTAGCCAAACAGAAACCATGCCAGCCTGCTATCCTCAGTCACGAGCAGGCAATTCTCAACTACACTTACCCACATTTTTTAAGGAATTATTTTTGAATCTCAAAGGAAAAGACTGAAATCAGAGAGCAAACATCTTTGTGACTCTTCCTCACTTTATTCTTCGCTATTTCTTCAAATATCTTCAAGTATCTCTTTCCCAGCCTCTCGCCAGACAGCCTCGATTTCTTACTGACTTTTTTGAGTGTATTTTTCGATCTTTCTCCAACTTCGTTTCATTTTTCCTTTGAGAGTACCTCTTTGCTATCCATACTTCCACCTATTTTTAATTTCCCACCCATGCTAGAAGAATGCCTATAGGACTGTGGAATAGATGTTAGGACTTCTTTAATAGATTTCTAACACCGCAAGGGGCAGGACTGGAAGACTGACATTTTGACCTCTCGTTTACTGCCAGATGAGCTATTGGGTGTTCTGGATACATTGGTTCTCCTTTTCCTGTCAGAGCAGACCATTCTTTTGCAGGTATTATCTCATCAGTCTTCCAGACAAGCGTGCACGCTAAGCTGGTCTGGCTCATGAGTGATCATTTGTTTTCCACTTTTGTTCATCTTCTTCATTAAAGGAGTTTAGGTGATATAAAAGGGACAAACTAAGTTAGAGGGCAAGGGGAGGTGATGCAAAAGAGAGAAAGGGAGAAAAAAAACCCCAACCTTCTCTGCACTCAGCTCCCTTAAGTTGCTGCTCTGAAAATCTCTTTCAGAAGGAGGGCAGCGATTTTTCCTTCATTCACTTTCAGTGCTCATTTTCACTGCTGTATTCTTTCATGCAAGGCTCACTTTAAAAGTGGGTTCATGGAGTCAGGTAATACTGACTAAAACGTACAAAAAGGTATTCTATGTTTTCATTAGAAGTACGAAGGAAAATTGATATTTTCAAAATTTTGATACATGCTGTTAAGAGTTTACCTTTTTTTTTTCAGCTGGTAGCAACTGAGAGGGGGCTTTTATTTTACAGCGAAAATCCTCCTTCTTCCACAAAGAGTCGATTAAACTGTAGATGCAAAGCAAAATGGAAATTCTGGTAGAAAAATGTGATTTAAGAGTATTTTGGCAGAGAGTGTGTTTTACCGCCTGGAATACTGACTTGAATCTACAAAACATTTCCAATATTATCCACAATAAGGAGAACTTCTGAGAAGGCTTAGGACAGAATTTGGAAGAAACTGAGAAATAAAAGTAGCAGACAAATAGAAACTGGATAGAACAGGAGTTGTTGGAACTATCTTTTTCTACTCTAAGCCTTATTGCTTTTATTACTGACACTTTATTTAATCTTAGATGTATATAAATTTAGTAATTTTATTTTCTTGCCTTTAAGCTGAATTTTATCTGTTTTAGAAAAATTAATAAGGGTCCCTACACTTAAAGCAAGAAAATAATTTCCTGAAAAGCTAAAGAGAAGGAAATATGCCTAAAAGAGGATGATAGCGTAGGATGGGTCCTAAATCAATACCATGGTCACAAAAGCAGTCCGTTCCTCAGAGAGTCTGAGCAGGATACGGATTATGGTTGGTGAGACAAACAAGGAGCATCTGCTAAGCAGCCAAGTCAAAGTCAGCCAAGCGAAATTCAGACCAACAGCAGAAAGGTAGAAAGGTTTGCTTCACTCCAGCAAATCTCGACTATCCAGTTTCTTTTGCCTAGTTTTGGGTTCTAACTATTTGTAGCTGATATGTCAATCTCTGTAAGTTTAATGGATTTTTGGTTTAAGAAAGCAGAAACTAAGAGGAAAGATCCAAGACATAGTGTCTTTTTCCCTGTTTTCACATTAGCTTGACAACCAAGGTGGATTTGAAGAACTTTTTTGGTTCTGTTCAGCAATATTGATAAACAGTTAAAGTCACGTGTACCTCACAGGAAAATACATGGAAACATTGAAAGGATGTTTAAAAGATCAGGAGAGATTATATTATAAAATAATATTTATACTTTTCACATAACCCAACACAGTCAGAAAATTATGATGACCACGCTTCAGGTTTCATAATAAGCTCTTTTTTGGGAAAAATGAATTATTGCAGGCCTAAGAGCTATGTGGTTGCTGAAAGACTACCACCCCATGATGGTCCCTCCCTCCAGATGAGTGCTATCGAAAACATGGTAAGACCTTAATATTGAGCTGTAAAACTCAAGGGAGAATATATTCACATGAAGTGATTATCTCTTATGTTTCTGGACATTCTAAAGATACATTACATTCTCCTAATAATACTTGCCTTCTTTTTGATATGATGTTTTTGGAAGAACAGCTTGCACTTATAATCAGTACAATTTATCACCTATCCCCAAAGTACCCTGCCGTTGAAATGCCTGACATATATATTAGGTGTTGTGGATTTAGCAAAAATTGAATTATAAATTGCCTTGCCAGCTTTTGCCTCTGGAAATAATGAAAAAGTGAGCTAAAGAAATGTTCTCCTGAAGGATTTATTTTTAGTGGCTATAGAGAAAGAAACAACAAACATGGATTGACCAGATTTTATCATTTTAAGCACTGAATAGCTTGGTCTCAAGAAAAGTTTTCATTCTTTTGATTTTTTTTTTTTCCCAAGAAAAAAACTGCATTGAGAGTGCTTGAATATCCCTGAAAATAACTCAATTGAGAAAGGGGGGGGCGGGGGGAGAAAACACTAACAAAACATTAATTTGTACTCAGTAAGCCCATATGAGAATTTCAAGGTCTCGTGCCCAAATGGAGTCAAGTTAAATGTCATCCAAAATACTTGCTTTTCTCTTCTCTGGTAAGTGCTGTCTCCCAGTGAATGAAATTATTTGCAATGGCCTTTTAGAGTTTAACATTATCCAACTCCTCGAAATAATAAGGCCTTTAATAAGTTACCTAAATTGGCAGAGCTATGCAGAATCCATTTCTAACAAGTATTTCAGCATCAAATGTGCATAGTTAACCCAAATGTTGATTATAAAGGCATTCAGAAATACAGTAAACTCTGGTAATACTGATTTTAAACTGTCATCTAACATTTCTTCATGAACTCCGCACTTGTCTCTTTAACAAGTTCCTGCACAGAGAAAAAAGCAACTTGTGTGCACCTACAGTTACTTAAACAAAAAAATTCTGTATGAGCGCACACACAAATACATCGCCTGCACTCTGTATTTGAGTGAATATGAGAATAAGCTTTCTGTTTACAAGTTGAAATTTTAGCTCAACTTGTGTCACACGTTTTTACTATCTTACGAGGTGTTTGTGCTTTAATTAACTGCTGTTGGAGCATGAGTGCAAATTCTCCATTTCTTCATCTTTGTAAGTTTAAATAACACCCAGCATTTTGTGTGTACATGTTTTTACTATAAGTGATACAAGAATACAAAATCTTATTGGAGTGTGTTCTCTGTGTGTACAAAGAATTTAAAAGTAGGCACTTATCAGTCAAATATTGCCTCCTTCTTACGTTAAATATCCTATTACTAAATGAGCTGATCATAAATTTCTGATGTCTCTTTGGTATTACTGGGCAAAAACTGTGTGGGTCATCTTTTTATAATTAATGCATTCTACACTATGACTGACAGATTACAGTCACATGAAATTCAACCAGCAGTTTGACTGCATATGTTAATAAAATGTAACTCTCTGCACCATGCGGAGAGGAGAGCAGACAAATGGAGTCAGATGACTCTGTCCCTAAATCTGGTTGAGAAATATGAATAATATTAACATTTGCATAGTTCAGCTTACAAAGTGACTGCCATTCTTTAGGAAGTGATGTAAAGAAACTACCAACACAAAAGCAAGGAAAGCTGTAACTTCTGAGAAGGTGAATCCTTAACAACCACAATGATTAGGATCCATAACCATCAAGTAAAAAGGCAAGAATGTCCAACATCTTGAGCGAATAAGTTTGATAAAGCGGAAAATAGACGCACAAATGGAAAGACCAAAAGAAATTATCATGAAAGTAAGACCTCCAAGGAAGGCAGGGGATGAGTTTACAGGAGACCAATAAAAATGCCTGCAGAAGTGGAGTGTACAAGTCTTCATCCCTTACAAAATGGTAAGTAGTACCAGGATTCAGGAAAAAAAAAAAAAAAAAATCAGTTGAAGGAAAGAACACACAATAGGAGGAAGGACGAGTTTTCCTAGCAGCTGTATTTACATTTCATTACATCCTTGTTAGAGGGTAAGCTTTTAATGCCTTGCCATTTATATTTCTCTTTTGCACGGCTATGTACTTGATTCATTGGTCACTGTGGGTGACTGAGCTTGAGGAAAGAATTAAAAAATATATGCAAGAGGTCATAATTTACTTGCATTATGTAAAATTCATATAAAGGCTTACAAGTCGAGAAACATGCTGAAGAAATGTGTTGTCATCATATAGCCACAAAACATCCTGCAGATTAATCCTATGGTGGCCCTGCATGACACCTGTAGTATATGTGGGCATTAGGTCAAAATATTAGCTGGAGCTAATGATGGGCGCATTATAACCCTCCTTAGTGCTCATTACTTAGGCGACCTTTTGAAGGTGCTCTGTATCATTCTCTGGCTGACAGGCTATTCAGTGAAGGTTAGCAACTCCCTCTGAAGTCCTGTTTCTCTGTTGCGGCTAACAACCTACTTGGGGTCATGGAAGGCACACATGGATCCTTCACCTAAACGACAGAAATAGTATAGGAAATAATTAACATCTGCATGTGGTACAAAGATTTCGAAGGAAAGTAAATTTACTGTTTTTCAAGGTTAATTTTTTTTTTTTGCGTTGAGCATAATCACCACAACAATGAATCAATGTTGTTAGCATTGCACTCAGATCGGTGGAGACATGAGTGTGCATGATGCGTTCAGAAGCCCAGAGGATGAATTCTACACAGATGTTCATGGCGAAGTCAAGGGGTTAAAATAATATCCCTGTAATCCTAGCTTATGCTATCGAACAATAGAGTTCTTCCCCAATAGCCCCCACGCTTCAGAGCATCTTTATCTTAGAATGGGCTTTCACCCTCTTCTTTTAAGCTTCCATTGCAACATCACTGCAATTAATTTTTATTCGGCTTTTCAGCTTTAATCGCTGTACTTTTGATTCACGATAAACTCAGTGGATGAAAGCTACTGTTTACTACAAGCATGGAGTATCCCTGTTCAGTTTAAAGACTGCATCGATAACCTGGAAGAACAATTGTGCATTTCCCACTTACTGTCAATTTCTTGCGTATCTTATTGAATGAAAAATAAGAAATAGCTCTTGAAATCTGCTCACTTATCTTCCTGCTTCTGCAGTGACCCTAATGTCAAAAAACCCAACACATTCAGGGCTATGGGCCTGCTAGCTCAGTCTTTTCTTACTCCCCTGTTTTGAATCTGACCTTGCCTTTCTGCAGCTTATATACCAATTCCTGTCAGATCTCAAAACTAATTTTAAAGCTGTCATATTTACTTTCCCTTAGGCCTTGTTTCACACTCTGGTTTCACCCAACTCTCTGAGTGATTATTTGGTGCGGTTGC
This sequence comes from Cariama cristata, assembly GCF_000690535.1. NCBI lineage: Eukaryota > Metazoa > Chordata > Aves > Cariamiformes > Cariamidae > Cariama > Cariama cristata. The sequence continues at coordinate 117,322 of NW_009631589.1, read as the reverse complement.
ATGCATACATAGTCTGGTAACTTCTTTAAATCCTATGCAAAATATAAAGACAAAATTATGTTTACTGGCATTAGGTGCTCTCCCTTTATAAGTAAAACACACTTTAGTGAAATTTACGCTTGTATTTTTTTCTCCCAGAAAAATAATCTATTAGCATATGCATCTTTTTCCCTGGCTAACACCTACAAGCAGACAGCAAGAGACATAAGCATGCTGAACAGGACTCAAAGTAGCTGTGAACATGAAAGCGTGAACAATTGTGCTGTGGAAATGCTGTACCTCAAAACCTGAAGGCTGGCCAGCAGAAAATGCATCCCAAACTATAGAGCTGAAGTTAACGGTATGGGACTGCTGCATACTTAACTATGTCCCAACAAGGAGATTTACAGATTTCTCAAAAACGTGCATTGAAATCTCCAAAACAGTAATTGTTGTACATGTGCTTGAGCATAATGTGTGAGTTTTGAAAATGTCAGTTTTACCAAAGCAGTACATTTAAAACAAAACAAAACTCAAGACCTTTGAAAGTTTGAAGCTGTTATCTGCCCACTTTTAGTATAGTACAATACCTGGCTTCCAGACACACACTAATTTGATTCATGAAGCATTCAGGTAACTTGAACTGAAAAAAAGTCAACAAAATCTAGCGATGTTTAAAGCACTGGAGTCTAGGTACATTAATTATTCAAGTAAAATTAAGAAACAAAAGCAAAAAAAAAAAAAGGAAAGTCCTCCACCATGTTAACAGAAAAGATGAAAGTTGTTCCTTCATGAAGCAATTCACCATTAAAAGCTCCGAGTTGTGTTCTGGAGAAAAAAGTATTCCTTGAACACCAACCAGTAGCAAAGAAAAGCGTAAAGAGGTATCCATTTTCTGAAAGGCAAGAGGAAATTCCCCAAAACTAACACTGCTCCAGTTTGAAGATTCTGAGTGCCATTTACAGCACTGAAGCTGAGGTCTTGAAGCAGCTCTCGCCTCCTTAGCATCTGACTAAACCCTAGGGGCTGGAAGGTAGCTGTGGGCTAGCAACACTGCTGGGGCAAGGAGACACACGTATTACATGTATTACATGTCTGAGGCTACAAAAATATCTATGGGCAGCTAAGAATCAGACCCAAGTCCCCTCAGCAGAAGTGTAGTTAGATCTAACACATGGGAATAAAAAGGTCAATATAAAGGAGTAAATTGAAATATCGAAGCACTGAAGAAAATCTGAGTTTTAATGGCCAAAGCTTCCTCAATATTTTGCAAAAGCTAGAGAAATTTGTCAAAGTGTATTGTTACCAGGACAGACCTCACTGTAAAGCTACAACAAATCAATGTACTTTTATGTTTGTTTTTTTCACTGTGTTGCCCCTTCATTAGCCCAGAGTCCCAGAACCCTCTTCATTTACATTATTTTAAACACAGTAGAGTATGGGTGATGGGGAAACATTTCAGTCAGCCCTTCTTATGTTAAAAATAATTTGAAAGTTGATTTACTCCCCACTCAAGTCAAGCAGTCTCCAATAAAGGAAATAATCTGTTTCTAGCCTGAGATGACATTTGGCAAGTTTCAGAGCAAATATTCACGACAAAGTCATAAGCCTTTGAAAACAGTTTTCCAGTGGAAACGCTGACAGGTCCTTAAGCACAGTGGTGTGAACAGCACCGCTGTAATAAGCAGTAATTTAAAGGCTGTGCACTAGTTAACTATTAGTGCTAGTAAACAAGTGACCCTGATGGGATTTCAAATTAGAGCTTCAAGCAAACCATTTGGTATTTAATCCTCCTGCTTTTCCACCTCATGGCAATGGAAACATTATATATCATAGCATAATATTATTGTAACTCACTCACTTGATAGAGGCAGAAACCAGATAAAAGTTGATAAAACATTTGTGACAATAAGAAACGCCACGTTTCAACAAACGCAGCCACCTAACATTTTTCTAGCAGTAATTGCATCTACAGCTTTGCACCGGCCTGTATTGGTCGTGGCATCTGCAAATGAGAAAATAGTGTGCTAACTATACATCCTATTCTGCCAATCAGCAATAATGCATGAAGACCAACTTGAAAATAATCCCCTCTTCCTGAGCCTCAGCCATTTTGCATAGACCCAAGTCAGATGGTGGATTAGATTTTCTTCACAAGTAGACCACTAAGCAAATTCTCAGGAAAAAACAACTGGCAAAGAATCCCAGAAAAAAAAAAAAAAAAAAAAAAACCTGCTGTGTAAAGCTGGCTAATCTTTAGGAGCTGCACACAGGCAGTTTCCCTGGACTGGATCCCACACAGGACCTCCCTCAAAATACTGCGGGGCAGGGGGCACACGCTGCCTCAGAGGGGCTGGCCAGGAGCCCTGCCACGCCACAGGGCTTGGCTGGATATGCAGGCAGGGCCTAAGTCTCGGTTCACTTAAACTGGCTGTCAGGTTGACTGTGGAGCTCCTGTGCTAACGCAGCCTCATGACTGGTACGATACAGGATTTAGATATGCGAAATTGAGATTACTGAGAAGATGTCCATAGTTCAAGTTGACCACTGTTGGTATGAAGCAAGAATACCATGATCTCCATTAAAAATCAACCTCTCTTTCCCAAAAATTACAGATGACCAGAAAATAAGATACACAGGATGAGTTAATAACAAGGTAAATATGCACTGTAATTTGAAGGTGGACCTGTGTCACAAAACACACTGGAGTCTCACTGTCTCCCTGCTCTGTGCTCCCTGGATAGAGCAGAAGTAGTCACACTGCCCAGGAAAAAAAACAATCGTTGCTTCCTCCTAACTTGAAACCAAGAAGCCCCAACCTACTTTCCAGGGAATGCCAGTGACACGTTTAGAGTATGGAAGAGCATTTGATTTACAGTCTTTAAATCAAGAACTCTTCTAGTGCCTAAACAAAAGTCAACATTTGAACGTGCATTTATACTACCCCAGAACATCAGAGAGGTCTCGCGTCATACGCTCATTCACACACATGCTGTGGTGGTGTACTACGTGAGCTGTAAACAGCCCAGAAAAATCAAGGAGAGAATTTCATCACTGCCACTTACACTGACCTCCTGCAGGTATAGAAAGAAACCACAGCCCCTCCTCCTTCTGTTTCTCATATTCAACTGAAATAACTTTTCACGGAGGGGTAACTCCTGTTTGCTTTTGACTGAAAAGCCAGCAAGTGGCAGACTATCCATTTGATCATAATCCTGTCCAGCTCCCTTCAGGCCTTCTTTAACCTCTGACAAATGGTAAGATGGAAGGATTTTCACAGCAACCCTGTCATTCCCCTTCTGTCTATCTGCTCCTTAAATATCATGTCCATCACAGTTACCTTTGAACTACAATACTGCGCCGAAGCCTCGATTTGTCTTTTATTTCCACACAACCTACAGACAACAGGTTTTCTGCACATGGGGCAAATGCTGTTCATGTAGCTCTCTCTAAATCTAATAATGTGTTATCAAAGAGAAAAATCAATGCCTATAAAATTTAAGACACAAAATACACATCATTATCTGAAGAACAACTATGAGAAGAAATAGTAAAGAGATAATGAAACTCTTTGAAACAAAATATTTCTACTCTGTGCTGCTAATATTAATCAGGTGTTCAAGTCCCATTAGTATTTTATAGAAAACTCTTGCAACTTATTTTGCTCTCTACAGCCGGTTTCACAACAGTGTTGATAAAACAGTTAATTATTCTTCCAAGTAAAATACTATGGAAATAAGCATAGTTAGTTGTTATGCAAGTTATTTTCAGCTTACAAGCAGATTTGTTATGACTACAGAAGGAAAAACCAACAAAGCAAATAATCTCTAAAGAAGCAGTAATCTTATCTTCCTCCTGTTAATTAAAAAAGGATGAAAAAAGAAAAAGGAAGAGAAAAGGAACAGAATTCCTTTGCACGGTCAAAGTATGTTTGCATTCTCCAAGCAGGCACTAATATGTCTTCATAACCAAAAATAAAGAAGTACTACCATGACTCTCCCAAATTTCCTACAACAGACAAAACAAGTCTGTGACAGGTCCCTTAATTGTTAGCCAACACTCATTTGCACACTAGAATCTTGTTGCCGTTTACGATCATATTTTTCTTTTGTAGATGATTTGACCTTACCGCGCTATTTATAGCTCTTCATTCTCTTTTTCGTAGGTTTAGTATTAAAGAGGGCCAGTGACATCTAAACGTAAAGGGAGTGTGCCCTTCTTCAAGGTGATATTCTTGCAAGCGTTATTACAGATTTGGCATTTTTGATTGAACTTATTTAACTCTTTGCAATTAAGTGTAGCTCAACTAGGATGTATGGTATATTTCAGTACTCCCGAGGCTGCAGTATGTTGCAATGTGGAAGAATTCACCCTCCTACATTTCCTTGCAACACCAATTACTTCTGCAAGAATATTAAACCACCTCCCCCATTTCTCTTTCAACCTCCTTTTCAGCTAAAAGGATTCAGAAAACTTCTTACCCTATCTATTTCCCTCAAAATCATTTTTCCTGTTGCCATGTAACAATGAAATGACAGAAAAGTGCCAGTATGGCACATGAAACAGAAAATGAAATATGTTTCCATTTCAGTTCACCAAAAGGCAGCATAATGCCTCTCAGAAGTTGACTTGGGCACTTTCTCATAAACTCAGGCACATTTTGTGTTGGGGTTTTTTTGTTGGGTTGTTTTGGTTTTTTTCTTCCAGAGAAGAACATATTTCCCCATAACATGGTGCTGTGTCAGTCACTCTAAAACTGGTGAGTTCTAGCTGATACATCAACTCATTATAGCACCAACACAGCATCATTGCAACTAGATACGATTCCACTGACTTCAGCCCTGTAGTACAAGCAAGTCTGAATTTTCTTCATAAAATCTAGGCACATACTTCTAAGAACAAGGAAAATAACATGCTTAGTTTTACACTGAACATCTAAATTAATTGGTCGTAGACACACATAGCAAGTGGTCTCAATATTCCCTATATACTTGCAGGAAAGCTGCTTTCCGGCACAAGCAAGTCAGACCAACTGTCCATTTGTATTGCTCAATAGGGTTTGACGGGTGCTACAGGGACAACGCAGCCCAACATGGAGCACAGAGCAGCTCTCCGTGACCAGCCGTAGCATTCCCCATTTGACGAGACACATTGATCCAGCCATTTGGGGGCTGCACCTCCCCAACTGAAAGACACAGATCCCAGTGCAACCCCACCTCTGCAACACACCTGGTCAGATACCATGGAAAAACACTGTGTGCTCCAATTCCTGTAATTTTAAGCAGTATCTATGATTGCTTTCTCTAACATGCATTTTAAATTTAAGAGGGCAAAACGATTTGCCTGAGTTTTGCCTTTTCCTGGTCCTGCCAGACATAGCTCTGTTCATCTTTCTGCGGGTTCCAGTTATCTGCCGCATTATCCTCTGCCCTCTATTCTTACATGCTGTTGCCACCTCATGTCTCCAGAAACTCCTAGTCTCATTACCGAATGAATACACTTCGCAAAATTACACATGCAGCCCAGCTAAATTCTGGGGTTTTTATTTTAAAGGAGGATTTGAGTCAGTTTACAGTTGGAGTCAGGTGCATTAGATCAGGACACAGCAAAAGATTTGGCACTGTAACAGTTTTCTTTTATTGGATTGTCCAACTAACCTGAAAGTAAAGTACTATTTTTTACAGCGAAGGTGAAGGTCTAATCCCATGAGGTACTGAGCAGGTCTGAATGTCATCAGTACAACAGTCATTAAAAGTATTCAGTCCCTCATTGGATATGGTCTTTTTTGGATGGAAAAAAAAAAAATCCAAGCCAAAAAAGCAACTCTGGATATTTACGACACTGTTGGATATCTGTTTCATTCCTTCAGATACAATAGGATTTTTTTTTGTCTTGCAATGTTTATTATAAAATCTCCATTTTCCTCTCTACATTTCCCTAAATTTTTCCCAAGTTTTCTCAGCCTCTGTTCTAAAACACAAGGGACTGTATCGTTCATCAAAGCACACTTTGCAAAATGAAATATCGCTTAAAGGATAAAAGTAGCCACTAGTCTCCTTTCTCTAAAGCCAAAACAAAATCAAGCATCTGCTCATTCGAAAGTATCATAAAAAACCTGAGCTATCACAACATGACACGTCACGTTCCTTGCTTATTCAGTTTGTGCGCTATTTACCCTTCCGTCAGACAAGTTTGTCTTCAACATATGCTTTCTATACAGCCTACTGGTGTAAAAATAATTATAATGTTTATTAAATTAAAATAATGAGGTTTATATGAACTTTCAATAATGCAGACAGGCAGACTATAACTGTAAACCACATGCTATATACTTTGGACTTTTACGGCTTTTAATTTATCAAAGGAAATAATTAGCACACTTTGTGGCAGCCAGTGATGGAATTTATTCATTTGGAAGCCATGGGTTTCCTGTCATTAAAACTACATCATGTCCTTCCTTTTCTATTAAACTTCAACTGAGGGCAGTAAGAAGTCACTAAAAGGAAATGAAGAGTTTTTTTGGCAACATTCACATGCAATGATTTAATACTGCTAAAAGATAGCAACCCATAATGTATGCCAATAAGGGATGAGGGTTCCAATTACCACATTATTTCCTTTATTTGCTGCTTTGTTTGTGGCTCAATTAACTGTGATTTGCAAAATCACTTCAATAAATTTATTTTCTCTTCATTGGCTTACTGCATTTTTCATTCCTAATTACAAGTACTTCTTTTGTGGCAAATAAAATTATTTAGATATTTAACCGGTACATTTAGATTTATATGTCATAGGATATTACTTTTTTCCTTTCAAAGCAATCAATCACATCTCATTAACTAAAGATTCATTCTGGCTAATATTAATGCTTTTATTTTTCTTGGACTTTTTTTCAAATATAAGTAGCAGAATATTTGGGCTTGCTTCAAGTGGAAAAGAAACAAAGGTTGTGATTAAAGTTCCCCTTCTCCTTCATGCGTGCACACCCAAAACACCCTCTGCCTTATGCACACAACTACAAATGGCTTCTGCACACCAAACCTTGCATCACAGAAGCAGCTCAGCCCAGACCGAAGCTGACTGAAGGATACACGCACTTTTTCTTCAAAGGAGGTCTAAAATCAAATTAGCATAGAGACAGACTTACCCTCTCTTTTACAGGAGTGGGTGGTCCTTCCAGGTCATGACCAAGGTACACCACCAGCAGCAGCGGCAGAACGCGGGAGCTTCAAGTATTTCATTAAGCGGTGCCAGGAAATGTGAAGGAATAGATAATACAGGGTATTGTAAGTTTGTTGGGTTTTTATAAATAATGACATTAGTTAAAAATTATTCAAAATACATAAAACAATCTGAGCCAGTCCTGAGCAGATTACTATGGAAAAAAAAAAATAATATTCAACTTCTTCACAGAATTATGTATTTCTAGTGTCTATGTTTGCTGTGCTTAATTCAGAAAAATTTCAGCACAATTAATTTATTGTTTGAGTCTTCCAGCTGCATATATGACTTCTGTATCTAGGATCTAAGAGACATCTTGACTGAGGCAGACATTAGATATCCAGAATATTTATTACCAAAACCTATTAAATTTGGGGGAGGCCTTTAAAGCAATGTGCAGACAATTGTAAAAATGGCCTTTACCTCGGGTCAATGGAAATTTGTTTAAATTCAAAAATATTTCCCCATGTCCACTGAAGTTGGGCACTGATATTGCTGCTGAGTTTTCAAATTAAGACGTAAGATCAGAGCTAGCTAAGATTGTCATATTGTCTCCTCTAATTTGGAAAAGTAGAACTAGGCTAGAGAGAAACCCATAAAAGAGACTTTATGACTCTCTTCAAGGCTGACATAGAAGTCAATGCTCCAATCCCTTTTCCCAGCCTCTTGCAGTTACATTTCCGCAGGAAGAAAGAAAAGGAATTAGAAACAGGATAATGTAGCTTTAAATCATTTCTCATAGCCTTTGCCTTCTAGTGAGAGCCCTGAGCTTTTTTAACATGCTTCTTATATTCTTTAGTGTGACACAACAAAAAGCACAACTTGTTTGACCCTTCCTCAATAAAAAATCATTTTGTTCTGACGTCCTATAAAATCTGTGCATGAGCCCCCTAAGCCGTAGTGTCTCCTCCAATTGACAAGGAGCAAGCACTGTAAACACATAGAGTAAAGAACCCTTACAGGCACTTCTAAGGCAACTCGGACAAAGCAGTATATGTCATTAATACGCCACGGTAACAGACGGGCATGTGCCACTATTAAAAACAGTGACATTTCCAAAGCTGAGAGTTATGTCATTGTCAAAAATTAAAGGGGTATCTTGGGTGGGTTATGTTGCTTGCATATGAGCAGGTATGACATTGCTCATAAACTCGGAGGAACACGACGTGATTGTCTGTGCAATCCAAACAGCCTGAGAAAGCGTCGGCATGGACAGACTAGGATCCTAAAGAAGTGCACTGTATGAATAGCTCTGACGTGACAGCACTAAAAAAGGCTGAAGATTGTAGTTGGTGAGAACATTTCTTCCTCACCACCACCACCTTGGAAACAGTGAAATCCAGGTATAAGCTTACTAAATGTCACACTTATTGTTAGCAAACACTGCAGTGTTGTATAGGTGAAGAACAATTCTATTCTGGTACAAGCAGCATGTTGAAAACTTTGTTTATGCTTACTGAAAAGAGAGCTACTGAATAAAGATGCTGTACAATGTTTTCAGAAGTACTTTTATTCAATTTGCAATGCTCTTACAGCAGCTTTACAAAATCCTAATATGTCTGTAGCATGAACTCAAGGTTTTAGTAAATTAAATATCTACATAAATTCCAACCAAAATCCTGTTTAATTCCAGAATTATGATCCTCCAGCAATCTTATTTGAACACATTCGTACTTCAATGACAGTTTTTCAAAGAGTTTATACTCTAGTATCACATGCTTTAACATTAATTTAATTTCTCAGCTCTTCTTAATGGTGATGTTCTATTATTATGTCTATTGTTAAGACCAGGAACATGGGGAGACTAAGGAAAAACAGCTTCATTAATTCTGGATGTCTAGTGAGAGATGTCTAGGACCATTTTCAGACTGCATAGCATTAAAGCTATTTAGGGAAATTAAACAGTGGAAAATTTCAACTTTGAAAGTAAACAAAATCTGAAATATTTTGGCTCACAATTAAAATACTTCAGTAATGAAATACTACCATACTACCTCAGGCAGCTGTAGTTCATAATCTTAATATTCCTATCTTCCTCTGTAGCACAGGCTTTCTGAGCAAAACAACATCAGCAAGAAGAGGTTGCTTTATTATACAGACCCCGATTACAGTGTTGAAGAACACATAACCTGGCTGGAAAGTTCAATCCGTGAAGAGGTGTTAAGCAAGAGGGGAAAAAAAAATCAAAATACAGCTCCTCTAAGATATTGTTACTGGCTATCTAAACTAAAATATTTTGGTTAAGAAAACTGTATAGACAGCTGCTGCATGTACGAACAACCTGGCTGAAGTTTTCTCCATTTCTTAAGGTAGGAAAAGTAACGTTCGCTGAAGCTTGCACCTTTGAAGACAATTCCCATCCCCTTCAGAAGCAGTTGTCAGCACTTAGTGCTTCAGCAAAGGGCAGCTGAGAAACTCAAGTCAGGTGTCTAGAAAACGAGAGCTATCCTGGTTTCAGCTGGGATAGAATTAGTTTTCTTCCTAGTAGCTGCTATAGTTGTCCCGGTTTAGCTAAAACATGACCATTTCTCCTTTCAGTACATTTTCCTTTAGTTAAGTTTTTCCTCAGTAACTGCACTTTCCGAAGCTGACTGCAGGTTTTTCAGGCAGTACCTGCTTTCAGAGTTGATGGCAGTTGATGTCGGTAGTTGTTGCCTGGGCAGAAGCAGGATTGTTATGCAGAAAGGCCCATGGCTGTGCTGTGCCCATGGGGAGGTGGGAAAGGGTCACACCTGAGGGACCAAGGTGACCAAGGCCTGACCAATGACATATTCCATCCCAGCCACGTGGTACTCGGTATAAAGGTAAGGGATAGGGATTGGGATTGAGATGTTGTGTGTGTTTGCCTGCTTTCCTTCATGGCTGGCATCCCTGAGGGATTCTGCTTGCTCTCCTGCCCCGACCCGTGCATCACTGAACCCGGTTCCCACCCGCTGGTGAGTGTGGTCTGGAACATCGGGGTGCCCGCCCTGCTGCCTGAGCAGCCCCTGGCACACGGTCCTGCCGTCATCACCGGGAAGGTCAATATTGGTTCTCTATAGTTCTGTTAGTAGTAGTATTAGTACCAATACTATTACTCTCTTTTTCATTGCTGTTGTTTTACTAGAGTAGCGTTAACTTTCCAACTTGTAAGTCTCTCCCTCTTCTCCTCTCCTTCCCCTTCTGGGAAAGGCAGGGGTTAATAGAGGGCATCTGCTGTCCACTTGAGGCACCGACCCGGGCTTTGATGGTGGCAATAGTGTGGTGGTTTGGATTTAGTATGAGAATAATGTTGATAAAACGCTGATGGCTTAGTTGTTGCTAAGTAGTACTTAGTCAAGGTCTCTTGAGGTTCTCCTGCCCTGCCAGAGGGAAGGCTGGGGGGGTCACAAGGAATTGGGAGGTGACACAGCCGGGACAGCTGACCCCCCTGACCCAAGGGATATCCCATACCGTATGCTATCATGCTCTTTATATAGAAGGGGAGGGGGAAGCTGGCTGAGGGCCACTGCTCGGGAACGGGCTGGGCATTGGCTGGTTGGTGGTGAGAAATATACAGTGTGCATCACTTATTTGGTATATCTTGATTCTTTTATTAATATTATTATTGTTATTATTTTCCCTTCAACTTCTGTCCTACCAAACTGTCTTTATCTCAACCCATGAATTTTTGCTGTTCCCCCCCCAAATCCCACTGGGCTAGGGAGGAGGGAATGAGCGGCTGTGTGGTGTTTAGCTACCTGCCAGGTTAAACCACGGCAGAGCGTATGGTGAAAGCTGAGATCAGGCAGAGGTAAGGAACCACTTTCTCACCACAGTGTGCAGCCCTTCAGAGCTTGCACTACTTCCCACTCTGCCTGCCTTCAATTAACACCTTCATCCTTAATCCTCTGTCTCTGAAGGACAGAAAAGCAGTGTTTTCTGCTCTCTTTTTGACCAGGAGTTCAGGAGAAATTTTAGGCTTCTTAACGTTCAGATGAATGGGAGGACACAGGAGTAGGGTGCTTTCTTCTCCCACTGTTGAAGTACAGGTAATGTCTCAGGCTTTTTTCCACCCCCTTGCAATGAAGACGGAGGTTTTGAACATGGCACAAGCCATTATAGTGGACAAAGGGAAGCGTCTGTGCTTCCTTGGAGGAGAGGTTCCCATCTCTTCCAGGGTTCTCCTCACTTCCTAGGTTAGAGCTAGTCTGAAAGAAACTTGCAGAAACAGTGTATGAGTTAAATACCTTGACCCTCAGCTCCGTTCCTGTTTGATCCTACTGCTTGCTAACGTGAACATAGCCTGAGAGGGCCAAGCCCCTCCACAAAAGTTGACAGAGGAGCAAGTATGCTTTGTAAGAGATGAGTGAATTGAGAAAAGCCAGCTGTTTGACAACAGGATTAAAGTTGTTAGTCAGGGCTGCCTGTACAACCGATGGAAAATGTTTAGGGGATCAAAAAAAAACCTGAAGATCACCAAAATCAAGTGAGTGTGTACTGTCAGTGCTCTACTTTGATTTCCAAAATCCTGGGGGGGGTGGGGGGAGCATGGTTCTCTGGCATCATGGAGACCTGGGGTGGGAGAGGAGAAAATGGAGGGCATGATGACTGGATAAAAATGGGGAAGCAGGGAGCAAGAGAAGTGGGAAAAGAAGTACAGGAGCTAGAAACTGGGTGTGGTTGAGAAGGCAGCAGGACAGGGCCAGCAGAAAAGAGGCATCAGAAGCTGAATGGAAGCAGGATTTGATGGGAAGGGCCAGGAATGTGAAGTGAAAAACAGCTACCCGGCAGGGGCAAGGGGCACCAGAACTGTCATGTCCCTGAGGGCACCAACAGGTCTGACTGTCCCTTCCCGGCCTACCCAGGGCCTCCTCCCACCTACCCAGGACCCCATTTCAGCTCCCTGGGGCCCCCAGTCCCTGTCTCGGCAACACTGCGGTGGTGTTGGTCTCCAGCTCCCGACAGGCTGATGGTTTGGCCCTGTCCCCAGGGAGGTGCCCGATGCGCAGGCCTGGGGCTGCCCCAGTGTCCCCTGGCTGGGGTGGTGGGATGAGTGCTGGATGCCAGGCCCTGCCCTGATGCCCCAGCCCATGCCATGCCCTGATGATAATCCTCCTCACCTCCAGCTCAGCTACCGATTCTGGCATGAAATGTGGGGGTCTGGGTACTCTGCTCCTCTACTTTCCACATGTTTCTGAACTCCCCTCCCATACCCATAAGAATTCTACTTCATTTGCTGCAGAAAGTGGGGGTGTGAAAGACTGTGTAGACTACAAGGGGGGGGAAAAAAGCTTTGTCGACAAGGTGAAGAAAGCGTCTGTCTTCTAGCAGTTCTTTCTTTCTTCATGCTTTCCGCTGAAGAGTCCCACTTGCCCTTTACATTGGGTTGTCCTTTACCACCCAGTACGTAGCCATGGTAAGAACTCATGTATCGAGGGAATAGAAGCTCTCTTCCATTCCATAGCTAACTTGGTGGCTGTAGAATTGGGTGGAGGTGTTCCCTAAACTGCATTGTCTTTGGTAGACAGATTAAAATAGAATGATTGCAAAAGCAGAAAACCTCCCTGAAATCACTGCATGTGAAATAAGTGGGAGGCATGCCTTTGTACATCTGCACCGACATCGACTGAGGAGGGGGTCTATAGGCAAAGTTTCTAGGATTGGAAAAGCAGTTTGTGAATAAAATACAAGTCCACAGTGCGTCATCAGCCAGTTTCTTCATGAAATGTGGGTCCTCTGCTCAACTAAGCAAATAATCCACAATTCATTGCTTATAATGGACAGATTCACACAAATGTGTGAGACTGATCATCAGAAAACTAGTTTAAAGAATAAGCAGAAAACAGAATGATCCATCTGATAATATTCAGGACTTGTTTGGAAGTATTTCGGAAGTTACAACAGGTTTAAAAAAAAAAAAGGGAGATGAGGAAGCCTCAAAGAAATGCATTGGATGCATGTATGTAATTTGCCACTTCATTTAGTAGCCACTGCAAGATTTTCAAGAACAGAAGAATGTAAGAGAAATGACAGGATTCAACTGTAAAAAAAAAAAAAAAAAATTAAAAAAAAAAAAAGAAAAAGGTACTTTACATAGTCCTAATACTTCTGAAATGAAGTTTAAAAACACATTGCAGTGTTTGAGATTAAGTTCCTGTTTGTCTGTTTCATTTTTGTCAAAATCCCTTTAATAGTGTTATTTTTTGAAAAAGGAAAAAAAGTAATGTAACTTAATTCTAGTGAGTATTTTCAGGCCAAAATATCATGCCTGATTTATATACTATTATCCAGTTTTTCTCCAGTAACTGACAAATGCAAAATGCTTTATCAGTCTGGGAAACCCTGGGGCAAAATCATGGTCAGTGCCAGAGTGCTTGCTCTGCATAGCTGCATGAAAGATTTAAGTGATTGTGACTAGGTGGAAGTGTTAACCTTCTTCATGCCTAATCAATTAAACCCAGTAATCAGAAGAATCAGCACACATTGGATATATGAATGCTTTAGCAAAATTCACAACAAAACTGACTTGGAAATTCATGATGCGTTCCTTAACTCTAACCTTTCCAAGTAACAGGAGACGACTTGACCTGCTGCAGTAATACTTCACACAATGGTAGTACAATATTACACGCTGTCCACGTAGAAGGAAAGACAAGGTATATGTAGGAGAGGAATACAATGCTGCTACATATTCACATAGATCTTTAACAGTTCTCTGTACTGCAACCAAGTAAGTTATGGTAGGGATGAATGAACTCCTAGGAATAAAACTAGACCCAGCCTAACTTCCCTTAAAAAGACTTTAAAAACTCATGAGATTACACATGAGGTAAACTTTTTTTCCCCTTTCCAGTTCCTACATGCCTTTCTACCTTCAAACTCTGTGAAAAGGAATGTCAAAACAACTTGTGGAAACTTAATTCTGAAATAGCTCCAAACTGTTCAAATCCACTTTCTAATCTAACACAAACTTTTCTCGTCTATAAGTAATGGGGTTTAGAAAACATCCTATGTATAGATTATTAACATAAACGATGTTTTAGTCTACAGATAAATTACCTTGCATTGCTGGCTTTTCTCTTTTTGTGTTTATAGCAAAATTAAATATAGGCGATTATATCAGAAGTGCACTAAAAGACTTTTTTTTTTATAACAATACGGAGAAAAATTGCATGGAATACTGGATAATTTTTGTGTGAAAACTTGGATTTTGCCTCTTACAAATTTTAAATCTTTTGAACTGAGCTGCTTGGTGAGCCACAAATGACTGAGAAAATACTTGAGGGAAATATCACCTAGACTTGCACATTTTCATACCCTTTTCAGGGTTCTGGTTTTGGTCACAGTTGGAGGCAGACTGTGGCATTACATGGATCTTGTTTTGATCTAGTACGACTCCTTCTTCCAGTCTTAGAGTGTTGTACTGCTTGGTAATTCTAGCACAGTGTGATCATTTCCAGTTTTAATGTGGGTGGATATTTCCTAGAGTTGAACAAATAGAAACAACGGCATTTAGTATTTTTCTTTTTTTTTAAAGAACAGGTGTACTCACTCAATGGAAATCCACCAGGAATGTGTACAGAAAGGGTGCTCATTCCTATAAATGGTGTTCCCCCAGCCTAGTCATATATTAATATATTTTATGCTGTCAAAATAATGACAGAGAAAGTATGATCAGATGTACAGGAAGAATGAGCAACAGGGAGATGTAGGTCTGAAGTGTCAAAGCAATGCTAGTGAGAAAATAAAACCAACCAAATCATAAAGTAAAAAGAAAGCAAGTAAGATAAAAGGGAACTTTCGTTCCTTGAATTACAGAGTACTACAATGACAGTAAGACATAGAAGCATCTCTGCTGAAAGGCAGAGGAAACACTGGAAGCAGCTAAGAAAACTAAATGAAGAGCTCATGGTACTGCTGCCAGAATAAACACAAAGAAGGAAAAATTAAAACCTCCAAGAAAACACCATTGCACTTGGATTAGCAAACAAGAAACCAGAGAAATTCAGAGACTAATAAAATTCAATTGCTGGAAGCAACCTAACCACACTTTGGTTGGTAGAGCGGGAAGATACTGGTCCTGGTTCTCAATCTGTATTGTATCTTTGGGCACACAAAATGTTGTGCCATATGTATGGGAAATGGTATTACAATGTGACTGGGCAGCATCTCCTCAGGCAGATGTGAATGTTTAAACAGGGGGCTATGCTGTGAGTTGGGGAGCTATTTTAAATTCTTCTGATAAAGAACAACATTAGAGCCGAGCAGCTGCTTATCAGCCAGGTTGTTCTCAGATACAAAAGCAGCAAATGCTGCCACTGGGGTAATGTGATACTGCAGTTGCTCCACAATACTTGCTGATGTAGCTCTGCATTAGAAGTAAAATAACGTTAGATGGAATGTCACAGGGTGGTGATGTGACATAAATAAGATTATGCATTAGCTTCAAGATTTCATTAAAATCATAATGCCATGAAGACCATGCTGATTATATTCACAGTTTATTTGAATTTTGTATCTCAGTTAATCCTTAGAGAAAATCTCTTCAGCTAATCTTGAGAGAGGGTGTGAGTGAAATTCAGCCAGAAGCTATAACAAAGGCTAAACTTGTGATGTTTCAAATTGTTCTCGGAGTCTGAATAACCACTGTCCATGGAGGAAAAATTCCTGGGAAACTGGTTTTGGTTTTTTTTCTCTCTGTTGTGGTATGATACCATTCAGTACATGGTGCAAGTATGAATGGAAGCAGAAATCTGTAGGCTCTGGGCTCCATGCTCGTCTCCAAGGCACTGAGGTGTTCGGTACAATCCAGTACAAATGGCCAGATAAGACCCCCCCCCCCCCCCGCTTTTTTTTTTTTCAAACAGTCAGGTTTGCTGCCAGCTTGCCATACAGATTTAAATAAACACTCCAAATAGAAGCTGAAGTTCAGGTCTTTTATTGAACTTAAGAACCTTAAGTGTGCAGTGTTCATGTGGCTCCAAATTCAGAGCCTGACATATATTCAATCTTAGTTCAGACCTAGTTATTTTTGTTGGCAGCAGAATTGGTGCTAAAATTGTAACATATTCCAGTTTTCTTGTTCTATTCCAGTTTAGTTTATAGATTACCTAAAAGGATGTCCATACACAGTTCAATGAAAGTTAATGGGTCAAGCTACAACGTCCCTGAAACTCCACTAGTCAGATCTCAAAACTGCGTTTCAGACTAACTTTAGCGAATGCCTGAGGTAGTGAGACACTAGTTTATTTGTTTAGGCAATAATTGTCCTTTGCCTCCTTAAAATTGCTTCTATGTTTAGAATCAAGATTGGTCTGTTAAGGCTGCTTGTCACAAAGTTTCACCTCTTTTTAGAACTGTTTATTCCCAGTACCCTATTTCCCAATTTAGTCCATTATGAAGTTTGATTGATGCATCTGCCTGACACGATATAGCAAGAACACTAGAATCCTTTATCAGATGCCTTAGGCAGTACAATTACTATTTAAGGGTTACAGTGACATTGTTTGTTAAAGGTTTATTGCCTGCCTTTCTGAACAAACATTATTACTTGTACCTATTGGGTTTTTTACCATCTCAGTTTGGGTGGAAATACATTAACGTGAAAAATACTTAGAGACCCACTCTTGTTCCTCAGCAGACACGTGACATTCTGCTGGAAGTTGCTGCTGTTACTGCGATTCATGGGCACAGATTAAATTAAAAAAAAAAAATAGTTTCTGGTCTTGTTTCATTGGCTAGAATAAGGAATGATTGACCTCTTCAGGGATGGAAAATTGGGTACTATTGCCTTATAGCCAGTACTACAACAGATATTGTCTGTACAAGGCACAAGTCTGAGCAGTTACAGCCATAAAAAATAGACTGGGAAGGGGACTTAAGAAGTCCATCTGGTCTATCTCTTGCCCCAGGATATGATCAGCTCTAGCTGGGCTATTTGTGAAAATGTTGGTTTGGCTTGTCCCTAAAGACCCTCTGGAGCTGGGATACCTAAAACTTCCCCAGACAATCTTCTTTGGTGACTAACTACCCCAAACTCACTACCTAATGATTGAGAATGAATTGTCCTGGCTGTATTTCAGGTCTTTCCCGCCACTGCCAGCATGGAGGTGGAGGTCAGATAATCCCTTTCCTCTTTGCAGCTCTTCATTGAGAAGCACCGCCTGTGTAACTCCTTTGGGAGACTGGGTTGCACTCTTGTTCCCCAGCGCCTGCAACTGGCTGCGAGGGACAGGTGGCTGCACAGTTCAGGAAACATAGCTTAGGGATGGAAAAGGAGCAGGAGAGGAGATAAAATCTGCTTTATGACTGAACTCGGTCCTTTAGTTCTTGTCATCCTGCTCATTCTATCCCTTTCAAGTTGGAGTGACTTATTCCTGTAGATAACTTCGTACAGAAACATCTGGCTACAAGAGCTGCGAGAACACTTAACTGTCATTTAAACTAAAACTGTAGCCTTTGCAAATATTAAACTCAACAGCCGAAATAATACATAAATTCACAGGTGTATGCGTGTAAAATATGAAGCTGTTTTTACCAGCATTTTGTTTTTTCTAGACACTCTTTAAATATCTGGAAGTCTCCATTAATTTTCACAATAGTTTCTGGGAGTACCAACATTTTTATTATCCATTAAACAATGTGTTAACAATCATATTCCATTGGTGCATTTATAATTTAACAGTTATAACTTGACAGACTCCATAGTAGGCTTCACAGCATTTACCAGCAGCACCTGATTTTTTGATCCATTGCTTTGAGTATGTTGGCAACTAGGAAACACATGAGTAAGTCTGCATTTCATTGCAAATGATTTAAACTTACACTCACTAAACTGTAGCCCACTGTCAGGCTCTGTCATTACCGCTACAGCAAAAGAAAAGACTGTGTGCCTTGCTGTAGAATAGTCCTAGAAAGGCTTTCTTAAAAAACAAGAACAGTAGGTTAGGCAAGAACACCTTTTTTTTCCAGGCAGCCAAAATCCGTGCCAAGTGCTGTGCCTCTGTCCAGTGCTCTCCTCTTGGGCTGGTCTGGGTTTTGGGGTTTGTGACAAAACATAGCGATTTCCTCTCTGTGGCTATCCATTTTTAATTAGCACAGCTTTGTTCTTGCTGCCAGGTTTTTTCAGGTCCTATGTGAATTTCCTGCCTTAACATATCTTGGCTTCAAATTTCTCCTACTCTAACACCCTTCTTCCTCACACATTTCAGAAATTGTTGCTCTCTCCCTGTCCCTCCCACTTGACGGCACCCTACCTCACATTCTCTCCCCTCTCTCTTTATCTCCATAGCTAGGTTGGCCCTTTAGTCTTAAACTAAGTTCTTACATTCTGCATTTTCATCCTTTTTCATATCCATCAGAAATGTCCCAGTTCTGCGTGGGGGTGTGTGGTTCCTGAAATTTGTGTCCTACAATTTTGTAACTAGTCGTCTTTGCTGAAATAACTGAAAAGATGATAAAACATCAAGTCGTTTAGACTCAGATGTTGAGCTTTCTCTCCATATTTCTTGAGACTTTCGGTTTGCTCAGACTTGCGCCAACATTTTGTATGGGTCGTCTTCATTTGCTTGGTTTTTCACCTTTGATACCTGTTGTAGGCAAGCAGTCCAACAGTCTGCTTTGTGCAGTCTCTCATCTGGTCTGCCCAGCACAAATAGGCATAAGTTTCTACTCGGAAAAAGAAACTGAATTTGGCCCTTGCCAAAACTTCTCAAAATCCCCTCTCTTCCCCCACTAGAACTAAACACTTGGTGAACTTAAAGACAAACATGAACTTACTGTATGTAGACAATTAGCAGAAATAAAAGTGATGGACCCTTCTGTGGCTGATGTAAATCAGCGTGGTTTGCCCAGAGGCAATAGAACTTCATTAAGGTGATATCAGTAGGGGCTAAGCAGTTGGTCTCTGCATTTGCAAGATACTTTTCAAATCAAAGCCGCTGGATCTAAAACTCTGCAGTGTCTTTTTTGGTCTTGCTGTAATCTTTTTCCTGCCATCTGATCATTCCACAGTCAATGTGAGTAACCTCCCAGCTGCAAACACCGAGATCAAACAATGTGTTATTGCCAAAAGCTGTTTGTTAACAAAACATTAAGATGTTTTGCTCTACAGTTCCAGCTCTAGGTGGCTGAAACTTTTAATGTCTTCCAAGAAGCCTAAGTTTCTATTGAAAATAATGGAAACAACTGACATGTAGCAGAGCTCTCATAGATAGCCTGGCGTCTCTATTCATCGCTAAAACAAAAGGTATGTTTTGAATGAGAGGGTCTCAACTGCTCTTAACTAGCACTGGGACTTGTAGAAGATGTCACTGTTGCTGAGTAAGGTGAGTCAGAATTTACTTTTCTTTGTAGATTCAGTCCCTATAAGGAAAGCTACTGGAAAAAAGCAGTAGCAGGGAAACTATGCAAAAGATGAGCAGTATGTCTGTTATCTGTACTAAATTTTATGCAAATTCATTTATCTTTGTGGGTTTATTCCTGGAACACTATGCCAAATATTGAGAGTCAAGTTTTTACTAGGAAACTCCTTCAGATTAAATGTGCTCACTTCATAAGAATTCTCAGCTGACTTTATGTTGGGTTCTACCTAACAAACCCCAGCTGTTTTCTTAGGAAGGTGTAAAAGTACACATGAATTGATTTCCCCATATTTATGCATCAAAGTTAAAATGAAAATTCTGTCTAATTTGTGATATGATATTTCTGTGGAATTTCCAAATTTGCAGCAGATCCAATGGCATTACAATCCCAGTGTATGTAAAACCGTTCTTTTATGTGTAGTTCCTTGTAACATTGTTTCAGTTTCTAATATTGCAAGGTTTTCTACGTATGGGTCACATTGAAATCCTGTGTCTTGAAAATATTTTCTTTTAACCTTGAAGTGAAGCTTATAAAGTTAACATACAGTCTTCTGCATTCTACAAGAGTTTGTATTCGAGTTCAGATTCATTTGTTGCAGGTACTGGACATATGTGGATCTAATCATTGTCTAAATTTTGGTAATTATGAAACCTCATGAAAACTTAAACTACTGGAAAAGTATGTCAGTTATGATCTAGACAAATATCCTCGACAAATCAAAATAGACTGTCTTCTACTAGCAAGATAAGGCTAACACCACCACGTTTAAGACTGCTGCTGGAGATATAACATGGGCAGCTTTTTAGATCAGGACTTTGATGTTTCTTTGTATTTCCAGTAAAAAATGGTGGATTTCTACCTGCAATTGTATCAACTTCTGGAAGACTTCACTTTATCTAAACGCAGGGTTTAGATTCCTGATTACCGTTTAGACCCTGTATGGATTCAGTTTGTGATCCCTTAGCTCACTTTCAACTGTTCAGCTCTTCGTAAACACCAGTCTTCAAAGGACTGGGTTTTGAAATGAGGATTATTTGACTTTGGGTTCTGCTTCTGTTCAAGGGGATGGGTCATCCTACGACCTTGCCCACATTTTAGCGAAACTCATGTTCTGGTCTTTCTAAAGATAATAATCACATCCTGCTAAGAACAGCTCTTTTTTTGCTTGAGGTAAACAACACGTTAATACTATTTTACTTGGTACAGTCTTCTTTTTCTTTCATTTCAACTGCCATTCATCAATGTCCTCAAAGTACTACAATTCAGTTTATTTGTGGTATTAGGACTCCTTCCATGTGGATTAGGATAATAAATTTTAGATGATCTGTTTTTAGAAGCAGAGATATTGCTGCCTAAATCTAACAGGGAGGAGAACCCTTGTAAAAAGGAGGAACTCTTGTTTTAAAAGGTCCTTTGTTGTAAGTGCTGGCATAGTTATTAAAAAAAGCTGCATTTATGTTCCTTGATTTTCCTTAGATATATTAGAAATTTGTAAATGAGGTTTAGCGTGTTTCCAGGCATTCATGTATTTGTTTAAGGCTGTTGCGTACTATTCAGCAAAGAAAGCGCCATTTCGTGCTTAGCTGTCAATACACTTCTGCTTTCTGAATTCACAGAAGATTTGAAAGTGGCTTGCTTTGGCTCTTTTATTATTGTAGGTAAGATTAATTTGTGTGTTTGTGTGCTCTAGGATGGTAACTATTGAATTAATTCTGTAGTTGTTGAAGCTGTTATTACCTAGAGCAGTAGGATATTATACAGTTAATATACATATAGCCACTGTGAGATTTGGTTTTTTACTTTTAAAGCATTGTTAATCCTTTAATTAAATCAAACTTGAAAAATTGTGCCCTTGAAAAATTATCCCTGCAACTGAAAATTTCTTGGCAGAAAGCCTTGCCGTGGGAACAATGTACAGAGGTGATTGTCTGTTCTCTTAACTAATCGTTGCTTTTCTAAAGCGGAAAACACAGTATCTTTAGCAGAATTGTGAGGAGTGGAAAACAGTTTCTGACCTTTCTCTGACTCTCTTTTAGGTCCAAGGGAAGTCTACTCCACTGCCATGGCGGATAAAATGAAGGTGAAGGAACCCGAAATAGAAGTGTCAGCTAGCGCATGGTGAGAAACTGGGAGGTTACAATGTTCCTGCTGATGGGACTAGTATATGAGGTACGTTAATAGAAAGCCCTCAACTTTCACTGCTTTCCAGGATAGTTTACCTCTACTGGTTCCATCTCCCTTCCAAGGAGCAAAGGGAAAAGGGTGTTCCTGTGGACTCTACCTTAAAGCTACAGACATACTTCTTGACTAGAATGTCTTCTCGGTCTTCAGAAATCGGGAAACTTGATCTAGTATTTGAACAGTTTGCAGAAAATAACTCCCATACTCTAAACTTTTCTTTAGTTGTACGTCAGCGCTGCCTTCATTATGGTTGAAATTAAGTGGCAATCAGAGACAGGCCCTTTATCAACATTCACATGCTAGCTAAACACATACATATATTGAGTTTCCTCTTTAAGGCTTGTGGAGACATTTCCTTATATGTGGTTTTTTCCCTGTCTTTTTAGTAGTCTATTACAAAGCAATGGATTACCTTGACAACAGCCACCTGAACTGGTAAGCTTTTCCTTGCAATTTGTTCTTTTTTGATTCAGAATTACAGGTTAGGGTCAAGCCATTCTGGGGCCAGAGCAGACTTTAAAGAACACCCCCAATGGATTAGTCCTAATTTATTTGACCCAGGTGTTCCTGTAATTGTGACACGCTGAAAAATTTCACAGTGCTTTAATGGCCCTTAAACTTACATTTCCACCTGCTCTCTTTGGCAGTGTGGCATTGCTCATGTTCCTTATGTCCCTTTGTTTATTTAGGTGTGTTTCTTTGTTTCTGTATCTAATTTAGCACATTTTAAAAAAGAGGGCATAGTAAAATTTAAAAAGCTGGTAGTGAGAGTTTCTCACATTACCACCACGTGCACTACTAACACACAGGTGTACACCAGAGGAACAGGTAAAGTGTGGTGTGAATGATACCCGTAATGAATGTTTCCCCAGATGCAATTAAACATCTGTTATATACACTACATAGCTCATTTCTTTCCTGCATCACTATCAGAATAGCTTAAAACAGAAACCCTCAGGGAGTTCCCTAAAACTTGCGTATACCCACCCTTGGCTCCCTTGCTGGGGTGAAAAACAGTCTCGTTTTGCTAAACTATCTGATAACATACCTGTGAACTTCAGCAGTAAGATCTTTAGGTGTCTGATGCCAGAACCTGCTTAGATATTCTGTGGTTTGTACTCCAAAGGAGACTAGTTCTGCCACATTTTGAAGGTTGTCCAAGCAGTTCATAACGTGATTGATGTGAACAACGACACTTCTGTCAGAAAAGCAGGGAAAGAAACCAGGCGTGAAGAAAATTCAGGAACAGAAGACAGAAGGCTAGCAAGCTGAAGCCTAAAATACCCACATTAGGCTAGAATGCTTTTCCATAGTGACTGTGAATCAAAGGGCCTGGAAGAAGCCTGCCTGTCAGGCATTTGCATAATGTTAATAAATGTTATGCAAAATAAGTCTCTGTGTAGTTTAACAATTGCTTACAGCTGGCAGATGCTAGAATCTACTTGTTTGCAATGCCATGCACCTGTTACTTCCCCAAAATGGTAAAAACCAGCAAGAATCAAGATTATCTTCTTACGGAGTTTCAAATACACACCAACTTTTCTACTAAATTAACTACATCTTTTAATCTTAGGGCATTCTGTCAGCTCTTTGGAGTACAGTGTTGCTGGTTATTCTCATTGAGGATGATTTCTTCCATTAAGGCGAACTTGGACAAAGCACTTTATTATAAACCCCAGTCTAACTAGTGGTTGATTGTTGCTTTAAACTGACCTTGGCCATGCTTATATATGTTTTTGTTTTGCATTCTGGCGCCTCTGTTTCCAACAATATCTCACCGTCATTCTTTTCACGTGTAACGAGCCCTGTACATTGACTTTTAAATCCTGTTCCCATTGTACAGCCTCAAATCATTGCATTTTACACCTTTCATCTTTCAGAAATCTCCCTTCTCTTCTTCCTTCGGCCTTCTCTAATGCAGCTGCTCACAGTTCATGAGGAGTCATTGGCACTCGATGCTGCTAAATGTATGTAAGAATTTGCTCACAGCCCCACCATGGCTGCATTTCAGCACTGTAACTGTTTATTACTTTACCGAGATTCATCTGCTTTTTCATCTTGGCATTTACGAGTATGAATTGACCAATGTCCAATGTAATGAAGAGTATCATCATTTATTCAAGTGTGTCTGATGCTTGTACAGTGTTATCAGTGGGCTAAGGAGTTTAACTCTAGATCATCCAAAGTCATGTCTTCCTATTAATCTAATCCACTTAGTAACCAGTTTAAGAACGTGTTGAAAAGTGACCATGACTTCATGCCTTCTTGTTTCATAGCAAACACTGACCTGAAGCATTTGTCTAATTTCCGTCAGTTTTTGTAACACAGTACACATAACTTCGATAAATGTTATTGTTCCCTAAGTGTTATTGCTGTGTGTTTTTTCTATTGTCCGTCATAGGCTCCTCCTAAAGCACTCTTTCTAAAATTAACAATATCTTTTAGTCCTGTTTTCCTTCTCTCTCCTCCTCTCATTTTATGCTGAAGTATGACATTCTGGCTTGTGGCCAGAAATTCACCTCCATTTTTCTAACAAGTTCATATCAGTTTGGTCTTTCAGTCTTGTAACTTTCTGAAAGATGGAAGTGGACAAAACACTGAATGACACAAAACATGTAGAGAACTGCAAGCAAAAATAATACAAATTTATTTTGGAATTCCTTACTTGTGGTTACTTTCTATTAATATAACCTCTGCCATGACCTGCATTTACAGAAATGGAAGTGCAGTAGAGCAGAATCTGTCTATGTGGCTAAAGGAAAAAATACCAACAGCAGTTGGGTACACAATAGCACAAGGTACAGGCCTGTACTTCTCTTAGCACCGGCATTGGGTTGAGTTTTTTCCTCTGGTTTTGCAGTTAGCCAATGTGGGCTTGTATGATAACCGATAACAGATATTAAGAAACTCATCACACAGCAGGAGGCATGTGATGTCTTCAAACTGCACACTTGCAGGCTCTTCCACAATTTTTTAATAGGAAGGAAAAGATGTTGGCAGGAGGGATATCTGAAAATGACCAGGCTGCATTAAACACCAGTCCTGTTCTCTGCTTCATTGGCTAAATTTAGTGCTGAGCAGAGAGAGAGCAGAGGCGGAATTAGGAGATGCTATCTAAAGAGTAGTTGTTGTCCCCTTTTAAGAGGTTACTTTTGGGCAACTTGGCAAGTAGCACAACACTATTGGAGCAGATCTGTAGAGTACAAGAGTTGCTACTGAGGGTTTGATGCAGGTAATACAATTTAATTGCAGGATTTTCTGTTACTTTATATGGGCTCAGGGCTGGTCGTCTTCACTGACTACCCATTTGGAGCTAGGGTATCTTCCACATTTCATTTTACCTGAAAGAATCCTAATTCACATTGCGGCCTCAGACCCCCTGCTTTCAGAGCCAGCCAGAGCACAGCTTGGGAAGAGGTTCTGGAGAGTTATGCTGAAATACCCCCCTGAGCCAGCTTATAGCATCAGTACGGACACCTCCACAGAGAAGTGAAAAGTAAAGACCCGTACTAGAAAAAGGAAGAGAAGGACAAAATACAAAGACAGTGACCATGCACAAAAGGAGGACAAGATTGACCACGGGGCTAGGAATTTAAGTATTTCAGCTGGTCAAAATTCACAAGGGGATTTTTGTTTTCTTTTTGTTTTTTTTTTTTTTTAATGGGAAAGTTATATCCTTCATATAATTAGGTGTCTTGTGAAAGTTTCTTATTTTTATAAGAGCATATATAAACTATGGAACAGACACGGAAGGGTAAAACTCATTTTTAGCTGTGGTACTTTCCTCTTTCGTGAGAACGTTTATTTCCTCTCTTGAGCCTATTTTCCATGGCAAAAATGGAACAATGGGAAAGAGGGAGAAGAAAATAGTAGGCAGAAAAATAAAAGCACAAAGTTTATTTCTGGAGGGGAAAAAAATGTAAGCAGAACTTGCAATTTCTATAGAATGAAACAAAGATGTTTCCCTTTAAAAATGGTAGACCTTGTCCCTGTATTGAAACAACTGCTTTCATGTTTTAACCAGTTTGGACTCCTCAAGTTTCTAGAGTGAGTGTGTTTGCAGGTGGATGATGAGAGGGGGGGAGATTACATTTCTTGACATTCTTTCGCCTGTCAGTATATTTTTTTTAATCCCCGTAAGAAAATACTCAGAGAACAGGAGATGTTTTGTAGTAGCAAATGACTTGCTAGAAATCTGAATGAACTTATTAATAGATTCTGCAGGACCTCAGTACCAAATGGGTCCTCATTTGTATCGTTAACTTATTTTAATATTTTCACAACCAGGCTGGCAGATGTCACTGTGCCTAATGCCTTAAATTTTTGCCCTTCAAACAGTACCATCTCCTCTGATGTATCGTATCCTATTATTTAAATGTGTATGAACCATTTGGTGACTCATACCCTTGAGGGAGAGGGTTAGGGAAATATTTACAATTTTAGTGTTGGATTCATCAACTTCTGTGTGTTTAACGCTATAATCATCTTGACAATCCATTTACTTTTGCTTTACAATGGCTACATATTCTCACACGTAAATAAACATGTATCGGCTTATATGATATGTGCTAGACGGTATACTTGCAATGTTGGCCTTGTATCTATGACTGCTGCACTTGCCATCTGTTAAAGTATCTCTTTAGGGCTGATGGGATTGAATAACTACAGAAAAGCTTTCTTACCCCCTTGGAAAATGGAATTTTATCTCCTCATCTATTATCTCTTTCAAAATTATTCCAGTTTAATGTTCAGATAGCCAACATCTAGTCCTAGACTAATAAGCTTTTAAACTGAGATATCTCACAATACTGTTGAAATGGAAATCAAGACTTCATGGCAAATAAGGAGAATAAAACTCATTCTCACAATTTCCAAGGAGCACTAGCACTCCTAGAGTTTTAAATAATAACATCCTTAAGCATATACAAGTTATCTAAGGTCACTTTTGCAATATGTTAAATATAATGTACATTCTCCATGCATGCCTCGTCAAACTGAATGCATGCTGCTAAAAAAGTCTGGCTGTAAGAATGAGGCAGTATGGAAAAGAGTGCCAATAAAAAAGAAATTAATCTTCCGCAGTTTCTAAAGCTTTGATATTGCTGTATAGCACTGTCTTGTATATTCTATGTACTTGTATGATAGTTTTAGCAACACTAATGGCAGATTTAGACCAAAGAGATCCAATCCCTCACAGATCATTAACTAGATGTATAATTTGCTTGTACTTGTATCCGGGAGAGCTATTATGATATATGCTTTTTACTTTGCAACTCAAAGAAAGGAAAGAGAAGCTCACAGTCCATGCACCCGTACAGTTACAGAGCTTGGCAGGAATTACCATTATCCTGCCCCATGTATAGAGCTTTCACTGAGAGCTCCCTTCATCCAGTAAATGAAGATGAATGCTTATTAGGAAAAAAAAAAAAAAGGCTTGCTGTGATCAACTTCCCCAAAATAATCAGAGGGAGGCACGCAACCTGAACATTAGGGCTCTTAATGGCTGCTTTGGAGCAAACTGAGGAAGGCTAAGGATCCTTGGCTGCTTGCACTGAGTCATAACTTTTTAAACAAGGCCCTAAGTCAGAGCTATCAGTCCTGTGGTGCTGTTTTCCTGGCTCATGATAAGCCTGTCTCTTTCTGTCCCAGGCTTGGGCCTGTGATTTAACATCGCAATGACAGCAATTGCTAGCCCCAAAAACATCCTTAGCAACTCTCATCTAATACAAATCACTTATTCTTTGGGAAAGATGAGTGAGTCATGCAAGTAACAGACGGCACATTAAGAGTACATTGTTAAAGTGTGCTTTAATTAGTTATGTGGCATATAATGATGTGGGGTCAGATAATAATTTAATTTTTGTACACTATCCTTTTTTTGTACATTACCAGCAGACCACCCTCTGTGATGAAGGATCTCCCAATAACATACAGGATACTTACTGGAGAACATGAGAAAATTCATTATTCTTTTTCCACAATAGCTCTTTACGTGTTTTTTAAGTCTTTTTTGTGTTATATAAGTGACTTTGAAAGCTGTGGCCCAAACCTTTGTAAAATATCATTGGAAAAAAGAAAACAGATGCAAACTCCATGCCATAAAATTAAATGAGCTCTTTTAGACAAAGTATAACATACCACTTCGCTATTAATTTTTACTTCTACATCATAAAAGCCTGAGGCTATCCCTTTATATATCTGTAAGCATAGTGAAGTTGGTTCCCGGAAGAAAAACCTTTGGTTTATTT
This sequence comes from Cariama cristata, assembly GCF_000690535.1. Lineage (NCBI taxonomy): Eukaryota > Metazoa > Chordata > Aves > Cariamiformes > Cariamidae > Cariama > Cariama cristata. The sequence continues at coordinate 89,369 of NW_009631589.1, read as the reverse complement.
TTGTTATACCAAGTAAAGTAATAGTACCCTGACCTAAAAAAAAAAAAAAAACAAAAAAACAAACACACCCAAACAAACAAAAAAACCCACAAAACAAACAAAAAAAAACCCCACACACCACACCAACAAAACCCACCGCTCTAAAGCAGCTCCATATATAAGATAGATTTACTTTAAGTAGTTATTACAGTAGCACATAAGGAAAAGCATTTTGCAAAAAATTAAAATGTCTCCCTCATAAAATAAGCCTGCAAGTGGAAAAGTCAGCAATAAGCTGAAGTTTAGCCCTTCAGATTTTGAGCTGAAGTCCTCTCCAAGACCAGGAGATTATTACCTTACAATCAGATCAGAATTAAGGATCTGCCCACTGAAATCAGGGGGTTACATCTTTAATGCCAACAGGATTAGATTTTTAACACATCAATTATTCTGCTGTTCACATTCACTTTATTTACAGCACTTTAACAGGCTGAAGAGCAGTGACACAAGAACTTGGGAGATAAACCTGCAAATGTGTTGATTTCAGCTTCTGTACTAGCTAAATTCGAAGCTACCCGCATATGTGTACACACCATTCACTCAAGCTCTGGAGTTCTATATAGTATTGTACCAGTCCTTACCAGGACAGTCATACAGGTGACATCCCTGTGACCCCACAGAGAACCGGTGGCTTGAGCGGAACCCTGTAAAGGTACAAGGAGTCACTCCCCGTAGAGCCAGTTACAGGAACTGGGTCCTAGGCAAAAAGGACAAATCGTTATTATTGTATCTCCATAGGAAATGAAGACTCACATTTGGTCTTTCTTCCCAGTGACCTTCAGTGTCAGCAGCGGGACTGTGTGGAGAGTGACAAGGTGTCCTCGGAAGGGTTCTAGAAGATGGAAATCAATAAATTATAGTACTTGTGTGGTATTAGGAGCTCTCTTCCCCCAAGGAACGTGGCAGGCTTAGCTTCTTTCCAATGCAGTTTTTATGGGACACATTTCTTTTTCTTCTCATTTAATCCTTTGTGAGCTGTCTCTTTGACCAATGCCTGCATTTGAATGATTCTCCAGCATTCAGACCCTGCACAGTCATGACGAAAAGATGAATACTGACACTGTCAACATGGAAATCCAACTCCTGCGATAGTAATCCTCGTATGTATTTCTGTCACGTAGAAAGTTTGCCATTGTCTTCCACGCTCTTATCACACTGCTAGACTAATAGCCTAGCGTTGAATTTCTTTATAAATCAGCTTGAATTCTCAAACTGTCACCCTCTGTATCTTAATAAGTGAAAGCAATAAAGAAGCTTCTTGCCTCCTACACACTGTCTGTGCCAACAGATCCATTTTAGAGTATTAGTCTTGACACATGGACCACTTCATAATCTAAGCTGCAACTATTTGATTGATTGCTCCTTATGTTTCTCCCTAAATGTGATGCCATCAGGATCCGGTGATAGGAACTTTTCGCAGGAGCTATGGACTTGCGACCAAGACTTTCACATGCTGAACTTTTTTCTTTCAGTCCTTGGGATAATTCCCTCAGCAGTCTTTTTCAAAGACCCAGATACCTGATTATAGCTCATGTATCTGGTACCAGTTTGCCAAAACTGATTAATTTTTTCATTAAAAACTAAGAATGATAATATCTTCTAGGTTTCTGAAAACCTTGCTCAACTTATAGATATGCATCCCAACTAAGCACTCTTCATTCTTTCCAGTTTTATTCTTTTACATTCCCTCTTTTTCTAACACCAGTGTTTGAGGATCAACAAGGCTGTTCTGCAGCATGTACAAGAATACTTGAGTTAGAACTTTTAAAAGTTCAGCGTTTCAGTATCATCATTAATGTTGGTTTTTATCATTGCTGACATGAACTAATGAAGTACTAAACTAGACTTGTACTAATTCATATTAATCAAATTGTCAGTTTGGAGTGCTTATCCTCTCTCCCATTTGACTTATAGGTCTCATAATTTTCTCCATCCACAAATTAAGACATATCAGTAGCATATTAAAACACAGTTGAAAGTCAACTGGATAAATTCATTAAAGTACTCCTTGTCATGATATATTTTGTAGTTTTAGTTAGAGAAAAGCCATCTTGAAAGTCTCACTCTGAGCGGTCAAAACTAAGGAATTGGTTTAAATGTTAAGATGGTGTTAAGGAGGTTCAGTCCATCCTCCACCCAGATGTTCCCTTGCTGGTATTAGGAAAAAAGCCCCAGACCTCCTGTCTATAGAAGTAAGTCAGGTATGTAATATGGGCTTCCGGACACATTAATGGAAATTAAATATCATTCAAATCTTCTGAATATTTTGCATAACATATAGTTACAAGACCAGAATAAAGATTAAGGTTGATATTCGCACTAGTAACTAACAATAGCTAATGACCCTCCTTTTTATTTGCAGATGGGTGTAGTTTTTTCCAGATAGTCATTCAAAGCAGGGGCCTAATTTATTGACCTACAGTTAAATTTGGGAAGAGTCTAACTCTGTCCATTGAGTATAAGGAAGATTGGCCTCTTAAATGAGACAAATGAAGACAGAATATCCCTGTTATGTGAAATACTAGATTGATATGGAAGGACCATATCATGGAGAATAAGATCCCTGATACATGGTAAGGATATTGACGCATAAAAATCCTGTGAATTTTGAATCCATGGTTGAAAAGGACTCTGGTTGTTGGGCTGGGGATCTGGTACACTTACTATGAAAAAATAATTCATTAGTATGATATAAACACACTATTGGTTCTCAACAAGACTGTTCTGAATACATTTCCAAAGCATGTGATGAGGCCAGTGGCACAACTTCAAGTCAATACATCACTCAGGAGTACTGAGAGTGAGCTCTTATTCTATTATTACTCTCAAATTACACTACTCCAAAAGTTAGCTAATTAGCGGCCAAGTATGACAGTTTCATCCTGTGATGGTTTCCTGTCTGTGAAAGGATATCGGTTTAAGTACCGGTTGCTATGATTTAGTGTTGTATATCATAGAAGTGGGCTTCAAGGCACTTGCAGATTGTCTTCTTGAGGACTGTAAGTGTTTTGCTGAATATGTTCCAAAGAGCCTGACTTTTCAAAAAAATGTGGATACTAACTTCGCTTTAACACATGCAGCAGTTTTTGTAGCGTCATGATAATTATTCATATAGGTAAGAGAAAAGGCAGATGACTAAACTCAGTGTAAAATAAAAACTGACACAAGCACAAAGCACAAACAAAATCCAAGATAGTCTGCTTTTTTTAGCATGGAAATTCTATGCATGTGGTAATGAAGGAGAAAGAGCAAAGGATGGCAGAATGAATGAAGATTTTGGGAAAGCATACAGAAAAATTAGATTGAATGATTTTAAGGAAAGTAGGAGCTGGATGAGAGAAATGGAAATTAGGTGGCAAGAAATACAGTACAGAAAAGATAGTGATAAGAGAAGGTACGTCTTTCAGGAACCTTCCGAGTAGTAGTACAGATTGTCTTTGTCTACCCATCTTGGTTGGAAAGATGACTGCACTGACATTTGATACTGAGCAATAGCTTTTGTACTTTGTCCACAATAAAAAAAAATTCTATTTCTATGTCAATCACTGCCAGATATAGCAGGTCACTAAAAATAAATCAACTGATTTTACTGTGAATAAAAGCTTATCAACTACACCAAATAACAACACTGAGTTGCTATTAAGTGTAATAACAATTATCAAGTTTCTCTTGATGGTAAATTTGGAAAATGGAATTAACTTTTAAACAAAAGAGCGGCTGAACATAAATTATCCTTCTTTCCTATCTTCTCATCACAGATGACCCTCCCTGTATTTCATTAACTGAATTATGCAATTTGCAGAAAATTCCATCACAAATTATGTCCTCTATATAATCTGTTGGCTTTTATAACTGTGATTTAGGCCTGATAAATTTTTGCTGCATATTTTACAATACTCAGGTTATAAAATAGGTATTTTTAAAAGAAGTAATTAACTGCATGAATAAATGGACGTGAAGACATCTCTTATTTCAGGTATGTGAATTCTGATAGCTTTAGTTTTATGGACACTCCTGAAAAAATGTTCTCTTGTTTCTTTACTTGACTTCATTTGGTTTCTAAGATGACTTAGGGCCAAAAGTGAAGCTTTGTCAGTGTTACCAACTTACTTCCAGCTTTGGGTCAAAGCCACTAAACATCACAATTTCTGTACAATCCCATAACTTTCGCTAGATTTAGTTTTATTTGTTTGGTAATCTTGATTCACTTGTTTTATGTTAGTGAATTTATTATCTAATCTAATAGATAAAAGAGACCGTACGAGTCAGTCCAATTAGAGTGGCTTAAAGCACCAGATTTTGAAATCTTGGTACGGTCTTTTCTGTGCTGTGTTTTATCACTTGTTCTGCAACAAACAGTCCATCCTCAATTTAACGTCAGTCACCATAAGACAGAGAATCAGAAAAGGCAGACACAAACACATACTAAAAAAGTTCCCTCTTGTTTATTGGGGAATTTTAAAAACAACTTACTGAGCTTTCAAGAATTCGCTTATTTGTGAAAAATTGTCTACTTTTGCATTCTTTTATAGGCAAGACTAATCTTTGGGTTCCTTTCTTCGTGGCTCTCAGAGCTGGAAGCTCTGTTTGTGCACTTTTTACCATCTGATCATCCTAAAAATTGTGTTGCCCTTTTTTCAGTTATTTCCCTCAAAACTTAGGTTTTCTAAACTTAAAGCTGATCAGTGTATGCTTTCCTAATAACTATCATTTAATACCATAGCATATATCTTGCCTCTTGTCTCCTGTAAGGCAGCTTGTCCAAAAAGCATCCTTTTAGTTGTTTCTGCTAGGAGCCAGATAGGGCTTGACAAATGGAGGTTGCCAACAGTCCTTTGAACTGTCCAACACAAGTGAGCAGAACCGAATACTGGTCTCCTCCTGTGCAGTCACACCTGATGGCAAGGGTGGATTCAAAACCAGTAAGTCTGATGTGCCCAGGCTGCACAGAGCTATTTTTCCCATTGCACACAGAGATCAGTTGTGTAGCTCCATCCACGTCTAGGACTCCTGGATATCTGGAAGCCCATCCAACTCGGCTTGTATAGTTGTTTCTGTCTAATGAAGGTTGTTTAATTAATATTCTTTATTTTTCCAACCTTTGACCTTTATTCAGAAAAGCATTTAGGCCTCCTTGAATCTAGTTGAAGCCAGCTGACACGCTTACTAACTGAGAACAATTTTTGCCTGCCCAAGTTTTTAGGCTATTTTGAGACCATGGTACAATAATAAATATGAGTAGTAAAAATCATTCATAATGCATCAATCAGTAGCAGCATGAAGAGTAAACCAACAAAATTTTTTGTTCCTGACACCTTTGATTTTTTGCTCCAGACACTGTTTTTAAAATACGCCATTCTTCAGCCTACTGGATATTTCCAGTTAAAGAAGCAGTCAAATAAGCTAGAGAGCCTGTTAGCTAATGTCTGATGATCAGCCATACGCAAAAATCAGCCTACCAAAAGCAAGTGGCTTTCATTATTTCCAATAGAGACTGAAAGTTACAGGATTAAAGAAATTGATTCCAATTATTTAGGATCCCATTCCAAGTGCAATTAATAAATCAAACCATAAGTGGCATCAGTCTCACTGAAATATAGCAATCGCACCTTTACCGCAGAAGAATATGTGCTTAGCCATTGGCAATTTCTTTTTTTCAGGGGGAATTTCAGGTATGTGATGGAATTCCAGCTACTTGTAGAAAGTCCAGCCACATGGTCATAAATAGCATTTTGTGGCATGTAAACTTTGGATGACTAAGATTTGGTTATAAAATAACATAACACTCCATATTGGGAAATCTTTTTAAAGTTGAGTGGTTCTTTTTATTCTCTATATATCAGCTTCCTAATGGCTTTTCAACAGTTTGAGCCATTTTCTAAAATTACCACAGCTGCTTCACATTAGTTATGGGGTTTTGTTGCTAAGAGACCTTCTGCTTGCTAAGTCTTACTAGATCCTTAAACTAGATGTTTTTGTTGTTGATTGCATATTCTCAGCACAACACTGTTATGAAACGAGAGCTGGTATAACTTTTCCCTCCAAACAGGTTCAAAGGGTGCAGAAACTTTCAAACTGCCAATAGCAGTGCTGTCTTAGGTGATGCTGCCTCAGTCCTATTCACTAAGCAAGTCACTTTTCTGAAGCCTCCAGTATGCTTTGTATTCTCCCTGTCCTTTTTCATTGCACGTTCAACAGGGCTGTATTTTGTATTCATTTTACAGTTTTGACAATAATCATGGTTCCATTAACAAGTGTATTTATAAACAGAATCCAGGAAATTCACCAGTTCACAAGGAAGGGGAGGTAGCTTCTACAAGAAGGGAGCAGCCCATACCTGAAAGCAGAAAGGTTTGGTGGGCTCAGCTCCCTCCTGTGCTGTTCACTGAGCAGTGACATCCATTCAGGTGGCATATACCACTCGTACTGTGCTACCATTTAGAACTGACCGCTAGTTGCATTGCTTGGACCATGAGAAAACAAGGTAAAAAGGAGCAACAACCAGGTCCCAGAAGGAGCAATTAAACAGTAGGCTCTGGCTAGAATAAAGGCGATGGAAAATGAAGAGAGAGAAGTATGTGATAGATGGAAATGTGTAAGGATTTGCCTAAGGAATGCTTGCACCAGAAATGTAATCAGGAGTAGATCAGTCCTGAAAGAGAGAATGAATCAAAGTATGTACCTGAACAATCCCCAAACGTTGAACTGATCTTTTCTTTTGTGACAACCCGATGCTACCACCTCAGCTAGGCAGGGATGGTGATTTTCAGCTGAAAAATTCACTGGTGTGTGAGACCGAGATGCTGGGCCAGCAGCTCTCAGTTCAGGAGATGGAGTGTGGAAGGAGACAGGTGATCCTGGGAAATATTTGCAGAATTGCTCTCAGGACAGGAAAAGAAACTACACATGGGGCTTCTTTGCATAACAGTGCCCTCCAGAAAGAGGACTGGGTTGGCAAAATGACAATTATTGTAATGCTGGGGCTTTTTTTATTGTTAGTTTTTACATCACACCACTGAAGATTAGGTTTTGTGATTCCAGAGCCACAGCACAAAGATCATCTCCTTTTCCCTGTTCCTTTTCTTTCCCGTTGGGTGCTTCTTGACTAAATGACGGGTAAGAAGGGGTTAATTGTCAGGTGGCTGGGGGGCAGGAACACCAACAAACAGAGTACTTGAGAGGAATGTCCAACTGGTACCTGTAGCCAGAGTAGGATAAAAAAGCTAATGTAATTCAGAATAATTTTTTGTAAGAATAATTTGAGGTAGTAGTGTGAAGGTGTCTAGAAAGAAGGTGTCTAGAAATGAAGTACAACCAAGGAAAATCAGTGGTTATTATGATGAGGGAATTAAGCAGATTGAGCCCTCATACCCATATTTTCAGTTCTGCCCAATGAACTAAACCAAAGGATGAGAGAGAAAATATTTTTGATCTGCAACCTTAAGACTCCAGAGAGTTGAATCATCTAGCATTTAACTACCTTATTGTTTGCTGCTGAAGCAATTTTTTACCCTTGATCTGGGTAAAAAATTTCAAAGGTTTGATGTGACAGGAAAGGGGAACAAAATGAGTGTGAAAACTGAATATAATTACCAACATTTAATTACAAAGGAAAGATTCAGGTTAGAGATGAAGGAAGACTCTTGTGGTAAAGACTAGGAAGCGTATTGCTTGGAGGTGGAGCAGAGTGTCCACTGTTGAAGGTTTCTCTGAATAAGTTTGACAACAAACTGTTGGTGACAGTGGTGTAGCAGATCCTGCCCTGCAGGAGAAGAATAGTCTTCTTCAACAGCACATGGTACTGTTTTGACCCCCAGGTAGAATTTCTTATAGTCCAGGAAGAGAAACACTTGAAAGATACTCTGAAATTACAGGGTTTTCCAATTCTCACTTACCTGGAAAGGGTGTTGCTACAAGGATGATCTCAAGTGTTCCGATCAAGAACATAAACATGAGCGCGAGTAAACATGACTCAAGAATATGCATGGCAATTAACTCCAGGTACTACACACAACCGAATACAATGGAGTAGGTATTACCAATGTCAAATTAGAAGGTCAAAACATACGGTAACCCTTATAAAACTGAAAGGCAATATTTGACGTTAAGTAGAGATTTTCTGTTCTAATGCTATATTCACCATGTTCATGGGAAGAAAATGGTAAAATCTTTGTTCTTTTCTTGAAAAAAACTATGCTGTTGTTAATGGTAGAAAGGAATCCACTGGATATATTTGACTATGCTATGATATGTAATGTTGAAATACAAACTCAAGATCGATCTAGCCTGGAATAAAGTTTCAATCACCAGGGAACATGATACTTTTGCAAAAATAGACTTGTGATTCAGATAATGATATTTCCACAATATTATTTATTTGTTATGTCTGACAGTGTGCTTGGCCCTGTAGAAGACAAGCTAAAAAGTTTTCCTGCCCTGGGACTACATAGCCTTAGGCCTCAATCCTTGAAAGATTTATGTTTGAATAACTTGAGTAATCTCACTGGGATTTTAACATAATACTGAATTTACAAAATTGGTGCACGTGGCCAGTGAGTGGGATTACAGTCCAGAACGTGGAAGGAAGAATGTAACGTGGCATTAGTAGCTATTTGGCCCACATCCTCAGTGTTTTGTTGAGTACATTGAAAAGTTTGCATCTCTGCTGCAAGGAATTTATTTTCCAAGACCAGATAACCTGGAAGTCAGTAAAAATAGGGATCACGAAGTGGAATGACCCTTAAAAGGAACCCTTGGCTTTAACCTTACCTGTCATCAGTTAAATGCTCTTCCAACATTTGCTAGTTTTATTGGCAATCATGTGCCACTCACGCAGCATGCATTACTGAGCTGGACAGGAGAGCTCATCAGTCTGGATGCTGTGAGACTAACTTCTCCGAAGGTTTTTAAGAATCCAATTCCTATTCTGTTGGCACAGCCTGCCTAAACTGGAAGATTCAGGCAGTGCATAACCATCCTTATTGTTAGAAAAAAAAGCCTAAGTTGTCTTTGAACATTGTCAGCATAATAGCGAAATGTTCAGGTGTGTAGCTGTGTGCATCCAAAAGAGAGAGTACAAAATATCAAAAATGCCACTTTATTTTTAATTTTTTTTTTTCTCTAGTCTGACCGAACTTGAAAACTTCTCCCTTGTCATTAAGTCCTTTTGGAAAAAAGACTTAGAAATAACTGCATACAGTTGCTCAAAACGTCAGTAATGTGAGTAACATTTTTAAAGCTATAAATGAAAAATCATGGTATCAACCCTACTCAAACATATTTGAATTCTGAAGACTTCCTTCATAGTATACAATAAACACAGTTTAAACATAATATAAAAGGACTGAAAAGACTTTTTCCACAACCAGTTTTATCTTTCATTTGACTGTGTCTGTACACAGCAGGTGACTGAAAAAAAGACAGCCATGAAATATTTACCAATTAAGGCCTGAATTCTCTCTTTTGCTGAACCTGGGTCTCTCTGGTACCAATCAGATCTCCACATGCATATACAGAAAAATTTTGCCCATTATATTTAACAAAGAGCTCCAGCAATAAATATTAATGTCTTTTCCCATAAGAACTCAGGCACACAGGTTGATGCTGGAAGTGGCGTTTTCAGCCATGATGGAGACATTCATTCTTTTCCGTTTCACAAATTTTAAATCACCACTAACACTGCTCCAGGTGGCAAAAACTAAAAGCTCTGCAACAAAGAAAAATTCTTGATAACCATGTTGTTGTTGGTAAATAGATGAACTATTATTTCTCCTTGTCTGTATGGTACTTAGTTGCTAATTGTAAAATAAATTTTAAAAAAAAATTTTGAAACTCCTTGTCCCATTAGTTACAGAAATTACTGTGAGGAAACCTGGAGCTATCAAAATAATAGAATCAATTGCTATCTTATAATTTGTAGCGTTTTTGCAGGCCTCTGTGAAAGGTTAGAGTAAAACTACTTGTAACTGATTATTTTGTCCTACTAGCAATCTTAATTTTCCTTCTCCCTCCAGACTGAGCTGAATAGCTTTAATTTTTACAGTTTTGAGACTGCAGACAGTTAGTAGTACTTTTGACAAAGCTACAATTGTGTAGGATTAGGGATTTTTTTTATTATTTTTTTTTTTTACAAAAGAAGTAAGGAGTATGAAAGCTCTAACCTCAGGAGGCACCTTTGCACTCTACGGTTACTTCTAAACACTAGGACAACCCCTTGTATGACCTTGAGAGTGGAAAGAACTGCCTTATTTCTCTTAAGTCAGTGCATAAATATGTGTGCTTACCTTCTACCGCTCCATTCCCAAAATCTCTTCCTTCAGTTGAGAAACTGAAGGTCCACAAAGTGAAAATGTTTGATCACCTTTTCAGATAATAGTAACTATGGTAACAGAAGCTGCAAAGATGCCATATAGTCAGACTTCATTATGTCACCGGCATCCTACAGACGGGAATTTGGATTCCCTTGTGCCAGGTGCACACTGGGGAGCAATGGGATCACCTCTTTCCCCAAGGGAGAACTGGAGAGCATCATGTGCTCATTTACCATGGTAAGCAACTCACAAAAAGCTTCCTTGCTTGTTTTAAAGTAAGAAGGTCATCACATGTAGTGACTACAGGGAGGACTGCAATGGTGAATTACTAAGTAGTGATTGTCCTGATGAAGTAGGGAATTAGGCTAAAAGTATAAGTCAAAAGATACGAAAGGATACCTTTTCATATTTCCATTACACTGTTGTTCGTTTGCCCCTATGCAGAAACTTTCCTTTTTGCCAGTGGTAT